>NW_026652276.1:727669-923511 GCF_009828535.3 Hylobates moloch
GTGGGCATCGGGGCCCTGGATGGGAGAGGGTCACAGGGTAGGGCGCATGTGGGCATCGGGTGATATGGAACTTGCCTTTTACCCACGTGCTGGTTACAACAGTTTGTTACCTGGAAGCCTGTATGACCTGAGCATTTTCTTACGTTTCAATAAATTCACCTTAAAACTTTGGAGTTTCAGACGGCAACAATAAAAAGCAACCCACTGGAAGGAAGTACACGTGGCTTTGTAATAAGCACACTGCTGAGCGAAGCACACGTGGAATGGCTGAGCTCTCTGGGTAAAGTTTCCGAGGTCCCCGCCCCGAGCCGTGTGTGCTGTCTGCCATGCTCTGGCCGGTGGTGTCCAGCCCCAGGACCCTGTGAGCCCTCATTCCTGCCGGAAGAGCCCTTCCATCGAGGCAGAGCACAGTGCTCCTAAGAGGCAGGTGAACAAGTGGCAAATCCTAAAGAAATGCTACAAGCAAGCATGCTGCCCTCAGGCCAGGCATCACAGTGGGTTAAATAGAACGCAGGCGAGGATGTTCAGAAAGAGGCCTTTTCTGTGGAGTAAGTTTGGCAGTACTCATCAAAGCACATTAAAACCACATGTTCTTTTTCTGTGTGTGTGTTCCCGAGACGGAGTCTCGCTCTGTCGCCCAGGCTGTAGTGCAGTGGCGTGATCTCAGCTCGCTACAACCTCCGCCTCCCGGGTTCAAACGATTCTCCTGCCTCAGCCTCCCAAGTAGCTGGGATTGCAGATGCCCGCCACCACACCCAGAATAATTTTTGTATTTTTAGTCAAGACAGGGTTTCACCATGTTGGACAGGCTAGTCCCGAACTCCTGGCCTTGTAATCCTCCCGCCTCAGCCTCCCAAACTGCTGAGTGAGCCACGACGCTCAGCCAAAAACCACATATTCATTTTGACACTTAAGTTCCACTTGTAGAACTCCAAGGAAATCAATACAGATGAGCACAGATCCATTTTTTAGCAAGTGGACGGCTACACTGGGAATGTTGCACGGTAGCAACAGTCAGGGGAAGGTTCACGTGGCTCCTCGGCACAGGGCAAAACTGCACGTCACATGACGATCCAGGGTGGAAAACAATTATGTATAAACACAAACTTCTGGGGGAAGAGCCACCAGATGTTACAGGTATACACGTTTCCTCCTCTCATCCCAAAACCTCCCCCATTTGGGTGCTTGCTGTGTACTAGGCCCCGAGGAACAGAGGTAAAAACAGCAAGAGGGGGCCCTGGGCCAGGGGCCAGGAGCTGGGAGAGGGAGGGAAGTCAGGCAAGGGTCAAGAGGACATATGTAATTGCAGAATGCAATTAAAGAGACACTGTCAGAGGCTGCCTACAGTGGCTAGGGGGAAAGCAGAGCCTGATTCAAGAAACAGAAAAACCCAGAGGACCCAGATAACTGGGGATGGAGAGAGGGGTGGAACAGACCTTTGCTGTGGCCGGGGACACAGAGCTACAGGGCCCGAGAGCTGGGGCATGTGGGTGATGTCCCTGCGTGGACAGGGCAGGAAGAGGCGGGTGGGTCCAGAGGACACGAGGGAGAACGGCCCTGCGCTCTGCAACATTCGAAGGTCACCAGGTGTAAGAGGAGAGGGTGATGCGGCTAGGGGCGCCGAGGACCACAAAGCCCACCTGCCTGATGAGAACTGTCGTGTCCAGGGACCTGGGGAGGCCACCGAGGGACAGGGTCCCTTGGGTGCAGGGGCCCCGTGGGCTTATGTCTGGGAGCAGGAAACAGAGGGCCTTGTAAGCTGACGGTCCCTCCCTGCCGGGAATGGAGTGACAGGCACTCTAAGGAGAGAAGCCGGCGCTGGGGGGAAGCAGGCAATGTGCCCAGAGATGAGGCGCAACAGCAGCCAGCGGTTCACAAAGCCATTGCCTGAGGGAAGAGGAAAAGGACACTGCTCACAGGGCTCAGCAGGGCCACAGCAGGGCCACTCCCCTAAGGACCACCAGATGTCCTTCCAGGCATCACTGCTGCAGCTGGCTGGCCTTGGGAACCCTGAAGGGTGTCCAGTGGGAGCTGAGCTGGGGAGAGGGTTGGGGGCAGGGACAAGTCAAATTAGGGCCAGGAGCAGGCCATGGCCACGAGGCACAGTATGCGGCTGGGAAGGGCCCTGCGACCTCAGGGAGTGCACGGGGCAGGGGCCTGGCTGCTCCCAGACTTGCCTCTGAGCCCTGGGGCTGCTCATCCTTTGCTCCGTTCGTTCCAAAAAGAGCCTGTCCCCCAAAAAGGGCAGCAAGAGGAAGACGGATGTGACTCAGTGTCCGAAAGTACAGCAGCCACTGACAAGGATAGGGAGAGGGCTGGGGGGAGGGCCGAGACTGGGCTGTGCAGTTCACCTCATTCTCGGCCAGTGCCTGCTTAGCCAGGTAGTACTCCCGCTTCACTTTGATCTCCACAGACTCTGGGATGTCAGGCACCAGGAGGTCCAGGAGCCGGCCGACGGAGAAAACCACATGCTGGGAGCAGAGGAAGGCACTCACCCCCACCCAAACGCCCAGAGTGGCCTTCACAGGGCCAGGCAGGCCGGGCCTCCGGCACCTGCTCCCAGCTGTGCGTGGAGCCAGAAAGCAGCGGGGCAGGAAAAGGAACCCCAGAAGGGGCAGAGGCCACCCCAGCATTCGTGGCTCTGGAGCCCAGGGATGAGGCCAGGCGGGGAAAACGCAGGAGCAGAGAAGAGCTCTGATTTGACCAAGATGACACAGCAGGAAGCGATGGCACCCACCCCTCACCACGTGCTCGAAGTAGGCAAAGCACAGGGTCGGGGCGTCATGCCATGGATGGGAGAACCAGCAGGTGCCTCAGCTACCTCAAACACAATGACGAAGGCCAGGCGGATGGCAAGAAGATTCCAGTAGGTCTGAGAATAATGTCCATCGTCATCCCGGAAAGCCCGATACCTGCAGCAGACACAGGACTCAGTGCGTGGAGCCAGAGCTGAGTGTTGGCTGGGCAGGTGCCTCTGGAATTAACCCATCTCCCCTTTTTCCACTGTTTCGCTCTCTGATCCCATGTTCCTGGCCTGGCTCTTCATCGAGGGTGCCTGAAGTGGGAATTCTTCCCAAACAGGATACTCTGACAATACCTTTAACTGGTGGGTTCCAAAGGTGGATGTGCTGGGTTGTCCCCCATTGGGCTAAACTGGACCCTCCCCACCCCCCAGGGGGCAAATGCTTTATTTTCTAGTAGATGTGACAGTCCAGTACGTCTGTGCTTCTACGGATGACATCAGTCTACTTACACGGTGAAAATATGCTGATAGCTGACCTCTGTGAGATCAGCAGTTCACCTGCTCAGAGACTGCCCAGCAGAGCCCTCCCTCCCTATCATAAGCTACATTCAGCTTCACTTGCTATTTCAGACTTTGACATCTTCCTGTGTCTCTGTCACATGGTAAAGATGTGACATTCCATTTTCTAATATAAAGTTACATGTTGCACTCCATGAAAACTATTACCAGAGTCAACTTTGTAGGAAAAGAAAAAAAAAACAAACCAAATATTGCAAGTTAAAAATAGAGCCATTGGAAAAAAAATCCCTCAAATGAATGGAATAAACTTTTAAGTGGCCAGACACAGCAGAAGAGAGAATGGGGACTGGGAGACAGTGACGATGAGACCACCCTGCAGGCAACACAGAGAGCACACTCGGGGGGAAGCAGGCCACAGCCCAGTGGGAGTTCCAGACGACAATGGACAAGCAGAAAAGCACTGCTGGAAGGAATAAGATGGAGACGTTTCCGGAACTACACAAAACATAACTCTTTCAGCCGGGCGCGGTGGCTCACGCCTGTGATCCCAGCACTTTTATCTATCTATCTAATCTATCTATCTATCTATCTATCTATCTATCTATCTATCTATCTATCTATCTATCTATCATCTATCTATCTATCTATCTATCTATCTATCTATCTATCTATCTATCTATCTATCTATCATCTATGAGACGGAGTCTCGCTCTGTTGCCCAGGCTGGAGTGCAGTGGCGTGATCTTGGCTCACTGCAACCTCCGCCTCCTGGGTTCAAGCGATTCTCCTGCCTCAGCCTCCTGAGTAGCTGGAACTACAGGCCCGTGCCACAATGCCTAGCTAATTTTTTGTATTTTTAGTCAAGACGGGGTTTCATCGTGTTAGCCAGGATGGTCTCAATCTTCTGACTTTGTGATCCACTGGCCTCGGCCTCCCACAGTGCTGGGAATACAAGCATGAGCCCCCGTGCCTGGCCATCCCAGTGCCTTAGAAGGCTGAGGCAGGTGGATCACTTGAGGTCAAGAGTTCAAAACTAGCCTGGCCAACATGGTGAAACCTCCGTCTCTACTAAAAATACAAAAGAGTAGCTGGGCATGGTGGCAGGCACCTGTAATCCCAGCTACTCGGGAGGCTGAGGCAGGAGAATCACTTGAACCTGGGAGGTGGAGGTTACAGTGAGCCAAGATCATGCCACCGCACTCCAGCCTGGGCGACAAGAGGGAAACTCCATCTCAAAAGAAAAAAAATAATCCCTTCCCTAGGCCAAGTGCAGTGGCTCAACACTTTGGGAGGCCAAGGTGGGCAGATCACCTGAGGTTCGGAGTTCGAGACCAGCCTGGCCAACATGGTGAAACCTTCGTCTCTACTAAAAATACAGAAAAAAAAAAAAATTATCTGGGTGTGGTAGCGCATGCCTGTAATCCCAGCTACTTGGGAGGTTGATGCACAAGAACCACTTGAACCCAGGAGGCGGAGGTTGCAGTGAGCCCATATCATGCCACTGTACTCCAGCCTGGGTGACAGAGCAAGACTCCGTCTCAAAGAAAAAAGAAAATAGGACAGGCGCAAAAGGTGGCTCAGGCCTGTAATCCCAGCACTTTGGGAGGCCGAGGCAGGCGGATCACTTGAGCTCAGGAGTTCAAGACCAGCTTTGCCCACATGGTGAAACCTCATCTCTACTAAATATACAAAAATTAGCTGGGCGTGGTGGTGGGCACCTGTAATCCCAGTTACTCGGGAGGCCAAGGCAGGAGAATCGCTTGAACCTAGGAGGCAGAGGTTGCGTGCAGTGAGCCAAGATCACGCCATTGCACTGCAGCCTGGGCAACAGAGCAAGACTCCGTCTCAAAAAAATCATAATAAAATAAAATAAATAAATAAAATAATCATTTTCTTTGATTTGTTTCACCAGCAGGCATCTGTAAAGGTAGTGCTTTTTTTTTTTCTTTTTCTCTTTTTTTTTTTCCTGAGACAGTCTCATTCTGTCGCCCAGGCTGGAGTGCAGTGGCACCATCTCGGCTCACTGCAAGCTCCGCCTCCTGAGTTGAAATGATCCTCCTGCCCCAGCCTCCAGAGCAGCTGAGATTACAGGCGTGAACTGTCGCACCCAGGTTTTGTTTGTTGTTGTTCTTGTTTTTCTGAGACGGAGTCTTGCTCTGTCGCCCAGGCTTGAGTGCAGTGGCACAATCTCGGCTGACTGAAAGCTCCGCCTTCTGGGTTCACGCCATTCTCCCGCCTCAGCCTCCTGAGTAGCTGGGACTACAGGCGCCCGCCACCACGCCCGGCTAATTTTTGTATTTTTAGTAGAAATGGGGTTTCACCGTGTTAACCAGGATTGTCTTGGCCTCCCAAAGTGCTGGGATTATAGGCATGAGCCACCGTGCGCAGCCTTTTTTTGTATTTTTAACAGGGACGGAGTTTCACCATGTTGGTCAGGCTGGTCTCGAACTCCTGACCTCAAATGATCCACCTGCCTCAGCCTCCCAAAGTGCTGGGATTACAGGCGTGAGCCACCGTGCCAGGCCAAAAAAATGTCTTAAGAGACTGTCTCTGTTACCCAAGCTGGAGTGCACTGGCATGATCACAGCTCACTGCAGCCCTGACCTCCCGGGCTCAAGCGATCCTCCCACCTCAGCCTGGTGGGATCTGGGAGTACCGGTGCATGCCTCCAGGCCCAGCTAATTTTTTAAACTGAGGTCTCACCATGTTGCTCAGGCTGGTCTCAAACTCCTGAGCTCAAGCAGCCCTCCCAACTCAGCCTCCTAAAGTGCTGGGATTACAGAAAACTTTTTTTTTGAGACAATCTCACTGTGTTGCCCAGGCTGGAGTGCAGTGACACAATCACAGCTCACTGCAACCTCTGCCTCCCAGGTTCAAGCGATTCTTGTGAGTCAGCCTCCCAAGTAGGTGGGATTATAGGCATGTGCTACCACACCCAGATTGTGTGTGTGTGTGTGTGTGTGTGTGTATTTTTAGTAGAGACGGGGTTTCACCATGTTTGCCAGGCTGATCTCGAACTCCTGGCCTCAAGTGATCCATCTTCCTAAGACTCCCAAAGTGCTAGGATTATAAACATGAGGTACTGTGCCCAGCCAGAAAAATTCTTAAATGCTATGAATGCTTCCAATCAGAAAAGCCAAGTCACAAAAGAATAGTATTTCCAAAGAACTGAGTCTACTGAGAAAATAACTCAACCTACACTTTTATACCCGCTATCTGAAGGACAAAAATGCATGGAGATATTATCATACATATGCGTGATACATATCTCTATGCATACATATGTGTATGCACTTTTGCATATGAAGACCCCACTAACCACACGCCTTTACTGAAAGAATTACTAAAGGATATACTTCAGCAAGAAAAAAAAACTCAGAGAAAGCAATACATAAGAAATTACTGTAACCACCGAAGTTAACAAAATACACAAATTTGATGAACAGATGACTGAAATGTTTCTTCATGTGTGTTTTTAACAATAAAACTAAAACTCCATGTAACAATAATAAGATGGAGAGACTGGTGCTCACTAGGTGGTAAGGCATGTGAAGATCCTAGTCATACACAGAGAGAGGAAACAAAACTGAGTTCATTCAGGCTTTGTTAGGATAATATATAGTTAATAATGTGTGCTAGCCGGGTGTGGTGGCTTGTGCCTGTAATCCCAGTGCTTTGGGAGGCCAGGGCATTGCTTGAGGCCAGGAGTTTGAGACTAGCCTGAGTAACATAACATAGCGAGACCTCATCTCTTTAAAGAAAAAAAAAGAAAAAAGCCAGGCCTGGTGGCACACGCCTGCAGTTCTGGCTTCTCAGGAAGCTGAGGTGGGAGGATTGCTTGAGCCCAGGAATTCTAGGGTGCAGTGAGCTATAATTGTGGCACTGCATTCTAGAATGGGATACAGAGCAAGACCCAGTCTCTAAAAAAAAAGAAAAAAGAAAAAGAAAAGAATGTGTGAGTAACACCTAAAATAATAGAAATATATGCCATTGGTTCCAAATAAGCAAAAGAATAAAAAACAACAACAAAAAAAACACTTTTACCCATCCGCCAGAAGTCAGGAGAGGAGGAATAAAGAAGATATAGAATAAAAGGAAAAAGTAAGTATCCATTATGAAGAGATCACAAGTATGAATTCATACACAACTAAAAAGTTCAAAATACATAGAGCAAAAGCTAAACCTGAGACCGACACGAAAACACCGATAACCCTATGGTTTCGTAATTTTACCGTTCAGATTTGCTCCAAAATTAGGGGACTATGATGTTTTTCAAGTTTATTGAAACACATGCAAAACTTCATTGTAACCAGATCACAAAGGAAGTCTCCACAAATGCAGGTGAAGCACATCCTACCTGCTCTGCAGGTTCTATAACCAACTAGCAATTCACCTAGAATCCACGATTTGCCCTCCAGCCTCGCAAAGCTCCGTCCTTTCCCGCGGGGAACCTCTCCCCAGCCCCTGCCCAGGGCGTCCCCAGCTCCCTCCCTCCTCCCCCGGCCTTGCCCCGCGGCGCCCGCCCCTCCTGGCTCCCCACCGCCGTACCCCTACCCCACCCGAGCCCCGCTCCGCCTAGTCCTCGCGCGCCCGCGGCCCCCTCCGACTGACGCGGGGCTCACCTGCACGTGCGGTTGTGCGCGGCGGCGAACGAGAGCGGGGCGCGCGCCAGCGTGAAGTTGAGGAAGCCGCGCAGGTCGTGGGCGCGGGTCCACCGGTAATAGGCGCGCGGCAGGAAGTCGGACGAGAAGGCCAGGAGGAAGGCCTGGGAGCCGGAAGGGTCAGCGCGGGGCGGCCCCCGCTCCGCCCCTGCGCGCCCCCGCTGCCCCCTCCCCTGCGCGCCCCCGCCCCGCCCCTGCGCGCCCCCGCTGCCCCCGCCCCTGCGCGTCCCCGCTGCCCCCGCCCCTGCGCGCCCCCGCTGCCCCCCGCCCCGCGCTCCCGCCGGGGCCTCACGTTGCTGATGACCGCCAGGTGCGTGAGGCCCGCCAGGATGTGGAACCAGATGCCGATGTCCTGGGCGCGCTCGGCCACCGGGCGCCGGTACTCGCAGACGAACTTGCGCGCGTCCAAGCGGATCTCCACCCAGTTGTTGAGCAGGGCGAAGAGCGGCGCGAGCGGACAGGCGGCCACGAAGATGGTGACGAAGCCGAACTGCAGCACTGCGGGGCGGGGGTCACGGCCGGGCTCTCCGCCCCCGTCCGCCCTCAGCCCTCGGAACGCGCCCCCCGCGGAGGACCGGCCAGTCCACGTGGTGCCGCCACCCCATCGCGGCTCATTCCGCCCCCACCTCCTGGTCTCCCTCGTCCTGGACCGCGCAGCGCCAGGGCCACCTCCCCTGACCGGCCCCAGGCCGGCTGTCCTGCCCTGCGCTCCGTGTTTCTGGCTGGTCACGGGCCTTCCCCGGCTCGGTGAGCTCAGGGACTAACTCAGGGCAGGCGTGGGGGCAGAAACCTGCTTCTGATTTTACAACCGGCTTCTCCACTCACCCCTCAGGGGAGCTGTTAGGAGATGGCTCTTTGGAAGGGGTTTCTGGGTCTTCGCCGAGAATTACTAGTGAGATCATTGGGGTCCAGGGTTCAGTGGAGGAGGGTCAGGGCGTCCACTCCTCGCCTTGGGAACTGGCCTGCGCCCTTTCCACAGATGCCACGGCTATGCTGGGGAGCTCCAGGGCCTGCCGGCTCACATGCCCGCTTGCTAGGTTAACAGCTGCCTGCCAGGCACAGTGTCTCACGCCTGTAATCCCCAGCACTTTGGGAGGCTGAGACAGGTGCATCACCTAAGGTCAGGAGTTCGAGCCCAGCCTGGCCAACACGGTGAAACTCCGTCTCTACTAAAAATACAAAATTAGCTGGGCATGGTGGTGGGCACCTGTAATCCCAGCTACTCGGGAGGCTGAGGCAGGAGAATTGCTTGAACCTGGGAGGTGGAGGTTGGAGTGAGCCGAGATGGCGTCACTGCACTCCAGCCTGGGTGACAGAGGGAGACTCCGTCTCAAAAAACAAAACAAAAACAAACAAAAAAACTGCCTGATGATTCCTTCTCCCTTTTGTCAGCTCAGAGTCAGACCCTGTGCTGCAGGGACAGCACAGGTGATACAGACCCACCCTCCAGAGTGCACCACCCGTGCAGGCAGTGAGCCCCTGGCACTGGCCACCTGGTAAGGTGACAGTGGTAGGTCTGCAAATAGCGTGAGCATTGAGATTTCTGGGGACATCAGCTCTCCAGGCCGCTGCCTCCCAGTGTGGCTTCACCCTTGGAGGACTTCTGTGAGCCCCAGGGCCTGCTCTCCTAATTCTTTCCTTGCTCTGGCCCATGCTTTCTAGGTCCAGGGACCCCAGGGGAGCTCTGCAACAGCCCCGGGGGCCTCCTCCCCATGCCGGTGCCCCTCCGTCCTCAGCCAACCCTCCTGGGCACTCTCAGGGGAAAAGAATTCCTTTCTGGATTCTCCACGGGCCCGACCCTCTGTCCCCACCCCACCCCCACAGCACATTTCAGGGCAGATGCAGACAGAGGAATGTCAGGCTGGGAGGCCCCTGAGCAGAGTGGCTGCCCATCCCTGCCCACGGCGCCAGCCACTGCCGCAGCTGCTAGCGGGCTCCTACCCATTTCCAGGTACTCGTCGAACAGACCCTCACAGGGCACAAGCTCATAGTCGGCCTCCCAGGGCCCCTGGCTAGCCCCTGCAGAAGCTCCCGCCTTCCTCTTCTTGGAGCAAAGCCGGAACTTCTGCCACCAGCCCTTTAGCTTCCTGGGGACGGAAATACAGGAAAATGGTCTTTGATCCAACGTGGGTCTCAGTGGCTGCTATAGTCCTGCGGGAGATGTGGCCAGGACAAGCCTGTTGCTTTGCAATTAAAGGGCAGCAGGGAGGGATGGGGTCTGGGGCCGAGGGGTGGACACAGTGAGAGCCAACACCTTTGCAGATTGGACTCAGTGAAAGCGTCTGTGTCTGTTGGTCAGATGTGGGAGGGCAGCCCCCTACATTGTTCCTTAAGGCTTTAAGGGTAATAGGCCCCTCCCAGAATTGCAAAGCAGTGCCAAGAGCTCTGCCAAGGTTGGGAGGGAGTGGACGAGGACGACTGTTGTGCCCCAGGGAAAGCAGATGTGGAGGCCCACGTGTTGGGTTCGTCCTACACAGGGGCATGTGTGCATGTTGCCTTATCACACTGTCACTCATCCATGCCCTGCTTCTGCCAGGCACAGAGCTCCACCCTGCACCTTATGGTCTTGTGGCTTCACAGCACCAATAGTCCCAAGAGGCATGGCCACCATCTCCCAACTGCTATTTGTGGTGCCCCAGAAAAGTCAGTGCTGATTTGGGAGCTGCCTTCTGGGGGCAGATCAGGTGTTCAGGGGGCGCTGGGAGGGCGCTCAGGTCAGTCTGGCCTTGAGCGGGAAGAGAGGCCCTGGGCAGCCTCTTTGAAGGACTCTGGCTTGGGAGGGGGACCCAGTTGCCTTGATGGGGGCCACAGTGCCTGCCAGTAGAGGTGGCACTAGGGAGATGGGAGCCTTGTGGTCAGGGTGTCCCTGGCAGGGGTGTCTGAGGATCAACCCTGGGGGCCTAGGGCCTCCTTTTCCTCCTCCCTCTTGTGCTGCGTTGGGGGCTGGGGATGCCAAGGAATACTCTGGCCCAGCCGCAGCATCTCTGAACGGACAGAGCCATCACCCCAGCCTTGGGCCCAGGAGCCCAGATCCCCTCCCCAGCCAAAGCTGGTCCCAGGGGTAGCGTCTTCCACAACCATAGCCCAGAAGACCTCAGCCAGCCACAGAGCAGCTGCAGGGCAGGCAGCCCAGAGCCCGGGGCAGACGGCCAGGCACACTCCCCATCCCCCTCCCCAGGCAAGGTGCCTTCCCTTCACCTCTTCTCCCAGCTAGGCCTGGGCTGGAGGCTGCTACTGCCAGGTGCTCTGGGGTCCCTTGGTCCTTGGATGCCACCCAGGGAGGAGCGGGGGACTCACGGGATGAGGACCTCCTGCATGTTGTTGATGACCTGCTTGCCCACCATGATGACCAGGAGCTCCTGTGCCAGCTCGATGAGACAGCCTCCAGCTGCACACTACGGCAGCAGGGCTCAGGTTAGCTGGGAGACGGGGACCAGCCACTCACCCACCCATCCCTTCTTGTCTCAAAGCTGGCCCTCATCCCGGCCCCTACCTCCCTTCTGACATGCCTTGGGCACCTCGAGGGTTGCAGAGACGCTCCCACCATAACACCCCCTCCTGACCTCACAGGAGCCCCCAGGTCCAGCTGGAAGACTGTGCATTGGAACAGCTGCAGGGGGCGCTGCTATATGTACCTAATGGCACCCCAGTTTTCCTTTGGAGACCCACAAGGGGTTACATGGGGCTGACTGTAGCCTCTGGCTTCAGGACAGACCCACGAGGCAGGGCCCACCAATCGGTGACCCAGTTTGAGCCAGTGAGAGGTGGAGTTCCTGGGAACACGTGCCTTGCAAGGGGTGCTAAGTCTGAGAGTGTCGGCTACACTGCAGGGCACCTTCCCTCCAGATGGGGATGATCTTTCTGAGAACACAGGCAACGCTGGGAATAGCAGTGCAGCATTTTTAACACCCTGAACATTCATACCCAAGCCCGCATAGCCCTGAGCATTTTCAGCACAGGAGCCAAGAAAACTCCCTGCAACCTCTGCCTCCCGGGTTCAAGTGATTCTTCTGCCTCAGCCTCCCGAGCAGCTGGGTCTACAGGTGCGTGCCATCACACCTGGCTAATTTTTGTATTTTTAGTAGAGACGGGATTTCACCATATTGGCCAGGCTATTCTCGAACTCCTGACCTCATGATCCACCTGCCTTGGCCTCCCAAAGTGCTGGGATTACAGGCATGAGCCACCAAGCCTAGCCGAAAACTCCCTTTTTTGTTTAAGCCAGTTTGAGTTGGGAACTTTTCCCACTTACAATTGAGAGCCCTCGGGCTGGTCCATTGTGGCACCGGCAGCCACACTCCCCACTCCATCCCCAGCCTTCCCTGTCCCCTCTCACATGAAATGGAGACCCCCCTTCGGGGGCAGCCACTTTGCAGTTGGGCTGGCTCATGGCCCAGGCCCCGTGCCAAGTTTCTCTCCTCCTCCTCCTCTTCCAGAAGAAGAGGTCTTTCAGGCCAGGGGTCACTCAGCAGGGGTCACTTAGGTCCCAGCCCAGCTCAGAGGCCACCTGTGGATGGCTCCAGATGCACCCACCCTGCTGCCTGCGACCCCAGCTGCTGGGACATGCCTGGCCCTCACCCAGGAGGGGCTGTGTGTCGGGGACAGTTTTGAGGGCTTCTCTACGTGTCTTGGAGGGGCTGTGGCACAGTGGAGACTACTTCCGGGGTGATGCACACGTCAATTACTTGCACCAGAATCTCTGTCTTGGGGTCTGCTTTGCAGGGACCCCCATGACAACAATGCTTCATCCTCCACCAGGTGAACTTCCATTTGCTTTCTGAAAAAACCAGGTTCACACCTGGCTCTTAGAGGTACGGAGCCACTAAGACTCTTAGAGATAACACAGTCACAGGCAGAGCCCACCATGCTGATGGGGAGAGGACAGCTGGCCACAGGGAGATCCCTGACAGCCATGGCGGCAGCACGCCAAGCCTGTGAGGAGGCCAGCCTCTGCGGGCCTGTGTGCCAGAGGCTCTGCGCCCACCGTCATGGCTCACACTTGTCTCAGGTGTGAATTGGGTTAAAATGGGGAAAAAGTAATATGGGCTGGGACAGCTGGGGTGGGGCAGGGTTTTTGGTTTGCTTGTTTTTACTTTTGTGGAGATGAGGACTCACTATGTTGCCCAAGCTGGTCTCGTACTCTTGGGCTCAAGCGACCCTCCTCCCTCTGCCTCCCTAAGTACTGAGATGACAGGTGTGAGCCACTGTGCCTGGCCTGGAGTGTTTCGGGTGTGGTTTTGAATGGGGCATATTGGGGGTCAGAATAAGTGGTGAAGAGAGCCTGGGAGCCCTGAGTGGTCAAATGCACAGCTGGCCCTGGCTGGGCGATGAGGTAGCCGGTGGCGGGAGGAATTGCTGCAAATCAAAGCTCGAATGGAAGTGAGAGGAAGCGCACAGCTCATCCACCAGCCCTGGGCCTCCGGCACACTCACCTCCTCGTTGCGGACTCCAAACAAGGTGTGGTAGTTGCCTGGGTATCCCACAAACCTAGAAAAAGTCAAGGTCATGAGCCTGGATGGGATCCTTCCTGTCTCCTCCCACTTCCCTGGGCTCCGGAGGCCTGAGCGGAGCTGCTGCACCTGCCCTGGAGGAAGCACGAACTGTGGCGTAGAGTCCAGGCTGCAAGCTGGGCCTCCTGTGAACCCCTGAGCTGGGTGGGGACCAAGAGGTGGGCAGCCCGTTTGCTCAGAGGTGCCGGGAGGCATGGGCCCCCGTCCCCTGCCTGGGTCTCCTGTTCCATCCTCCACCCTGCCTGAGCACGGCTGGATGATGCCTGGTGCCCAGGCAGAGGGAACATGAGCAGAACTAAGCAGGGGCGAGCTGTGGCCAGAGGGAGAGGTGCCCACCAACCTGCCCTTGAAGAAGGCAATGTAGATGGGTGAGGAGTAGAAGTTGACGAACTGGAAGATGAACACCTTGAGGGTGAAAGCGTCCTCGAACTTGCTCTGGGTGCGGTGCATTTCTGTGGCATGGAGAGCCCGGGCTCAGTCCCTGGGGGAGTCACCAGCATCCAACTAGGGGCCCCTCTCCTAGGACCACCTTGCCACACACAGGTGAGGAAAAGGCCATATCATCCAGATATTTTAAAGAAGGAGACAAAGTGTGACATCTCCAAAGTCATCCAAAAACATGTTGATTAAGAGGAGTTGGGAAAATTGATAATACCCTATATCCCAACACTAATAATGAATGTGGTACGCACAGGTGAGTCAGGGGATGGGTCAGAGAAAGAGTAGAGGCTCGGCGCCAAGGCTGTGCAGCAGACTGGGCTATGGTGCAGGTGCCGGAGGCGGGAGCATAAAAGGCTAAAGGTTACAGGAGGGAAAGGGAGGCTCAACACCCCACAGCAACCCCACAGTTGCAGAAACAGCTGGGCAGCTCCCCTCAGGGCCCTGCCTTGGCCGTCCAACACCAGGAACCTCTCCCTGAGACACCTGCCACCTGCGAAGGTCTTTCCCTGACACCCACCTTCCCCTGGCCACCCACCGGGAGGCACTTCCTCCTCGGCACTTAAGCCCTCTCCCATTCTCTACAGCTGTGCAGGCAGCCAGTTCTGTCCCCTCTCCTAGAACCTGGGCTCCAGGGCAGGGCTGCCAGCTTTTGTTCAAGACTATTCACCCCCAGGGCTAGAGCAGGGCTGGTGAGAGGCAGCAGCTTATGGAATGAATAGGTTGGTCGTAAGTGTTTGTCCTCAGGAAATGAGACAGAGAAAGAGAAGACCGATGGGAGAGGAAGGAGGAGGGAAGAACTGAGAGGCGACTGCCCAGCCCAGCGGCCGATCCCCCATGCCACCCAACAGGCTCAGCGGCCCTATCCCAGAGGGACCTCTCCCACCTGGGGACCTCGCAGCCTGGAGGGGCCCTGTGGAGGGGCGAGAACTCCGTGGGTGCTCGAGCGCCCCCAGGAGGAAGGCCCTGCTCACTGATCTTTCAAGGGGGCCTCTGGGGAGGCTGAGACAACTCCCATCTGTACCACATTTAGAAACGGGGGGCGCTGCTTCCTAACCCAGGGATTGTTTGTGTCCCACCTGGGGTGCCAAAAACAAAAAATAAGAAAGAGAAAGAAAACCAGGTGCTGTGGCTCACGCCTGTAATCCCAGCACTTTGAGAGGCCTAGGCAGGAGGATCACTTGAGGCCAGGAGCTCGAGGCCAGCCTGAGCCACACAGTGAGACCCCTGTCTCCATCAAAAAAAAAAAAAAAAATTCAGCTGGGCACAGTGGTCCCAGGTACTCAGGAGGCTGAGGCAGGAGGATCCCTTGAGCCTGGGAGGTCAAGGCTACAGTGAGCCATGATCGTGCCAGTGCACTCCAGCCTGGGCAACAGAGTGAGATCCTGTCTCAATAGAAGAAAGAAACAGAAATGAGGGCCGTGTGTCAGTGCGTGAGAAAGTCATGTTGTGGCAGGGTGGGCCCCGGGTCAGTGCCTGGCCGGCCTCAGCCTACTCACCCCATCGTGTCAGGACGTGGGCCAGGGACACGTAGATCTTGGAGAGGATGAGGATGAAGACGAGGTTCACCACAGACCCTGTGAGGCTGGCGATGCGAGAGGCCTGACAGGAGACAGGCAGTCAGAGCTGGATGAGGGGCTGCTCAGGGCCCCCCGAGGCAGGCGGCAGAGGCTCACCCAGGCTGCGAGGAGGGTGTTGCCCGACCTGGACACCACGATGGCCATGATGGCGCGGTACAGGATGATCGACACGAGGCACATGACCACCACGGCCACCTGCAGGGGCAGGGAGACCCGTGAGCCCCTTCACGGTGTCTTGGGCACCCCAGCACCCTCAGGCCATGGCCCCCGACAGCTCTTCCAGTCCACTGCTGGCCCCAGCACTACCTCCTCTAGGAAGCCCCTGCCTCCAGCCCCGGCTGTGCTCCCAGCCTATGTCCTTCCTGATGAGTTGCTCAGGCAGAGGTGGGGTGGGGTTAGAGTTAGAGGCTGGGACACATCTGCGTGTCAAGGCAGCCACTGTGAGTGTTAGAGAGCCATCCCATCCCAGGAACTGGGGATTCCTGACATCTTGGCAGGGGTGGGAGGGGTCCTATTAGGAAGACCCTTTGGCTGGAAGGCAAGACAGGGTGCAGTGAATGGCCCTGCTGGGGTGCCTGCCTCTCTTTTCCTTGAAACCAACTCCCTTGCTTGAAAAATGCCCCATGCCCACACCCACGGGGAGACCCTCCCAGGCCCTCTGCATGACTCACACCTGCTCTCAGCCAGGACCCCACAGCCGAGCCCGGGCACATGGGGGCCTCTCTGTGGGGAGTGAGGGTCCTGTGCCCAGAGGCGGCATCTGGCCGCGGCACCAAGGTGGGATGGGGGACAAAACCACCCCACATGGTGCAGGAGGATGGAGGCGTGAGTGGAGGGCAGGGGGACCACGTACCATCACCAGGATCACCACGGAGCCGGCCAGCATGCGGCGTGCGCGGCTCCTCTCAGGGAAGTAGGGCTCGTCCTCACCCGTGATGGGGTTCGGGGCTGTCATGGGGGCTGAGGCGGCAAACTGGGGCCGAGGCCTCTCCTGGAAGGGAGCCGGTGCTCAGTGGTGGCCCTCGCCGGGTATGACCATGGTCCAGCGGGGGTGGCTCACCTCAATGTCCTGGTAGTCGGAGCAGTCCCAGCGGTAGGCCAGCGTGGCGCTCTTCCGCTTCCAGTACTCCAGGAGCAGCACGGCCCACAGTGCGATGAACAAGCTGAAGAAGACGGTGCCGCCGTGGTCGAACAGCCGACCGGCCTGCGGCAGGGATGGGGGACGTCCAGACTTGCTTGGGACTGGAGGCCCCTTGTTCCTTCCTCCTGGAATGGGAGTGTGCATCCCACACACATCCCCTCACTGTGTATTTTTTGTTTGTTTGAGACGGAGTCTCGCTCTGTCGCCCAGGCTGGAGTGCAGTGGCGCGATCTCAGCTCACTGCAAGCTCCGCCTCCCGGGTTCACGCCATTCTCCTGCCTCAGCCTCCCAAGTAGCTGGGACTACAGGTGCCTGCCACCACGCCTGGATAAATTTTTGTATTTTTAGTAGAGACGGGGTTTCACCGTGTTAGCCAGGATGGTCTCAATCTCCTGACCTCGTGATCTGCCCGCCTCGGCCTCCCAAAGTGCTGGGATTACAGGTGTGAGCCACCGCGCCTGACCCCCTGACTGTGTTTTGGAAGCACAGACCCACAGAGGGAGAGGAATTTTGCCTCAGGACGGCTCACATCCAGGTCTCACCCACACCTGACTTTGAGGATGCGATTTGGGACTTTCTGAGCTGATACTTTCATGAGATTTTGGACCTAGAGTTAATGCTGTACGGGGTTGAGACTTTGGAGGATGCTGGGATGAGGTGAATGTATTTTGCACATGGGATGGACATGAAGTTTTGGGAACCAGAGGATGAACTATAGTGAGTTGAATTCTGGCCCCCAAAAGATACGTTCATTGGGAACCTCAGAATGTAATCTTATTTGAATAAGGGCCTTTGTAGATGTAAGGTGAAGGATCTCCAGATGAGAGTACTCTGGACAAGCCCTTACAAGAGGGGAAAAAAGGAACCAGCACGCAGACACAGAGGGGAAGGCCAGGTGGAGATGGAAGCAGAGATTGGAATGAGGCGGCCACAAGCCAGAGAGGACCAAGGACTGCCAGCAGCACCAGAAACCAGGAGAGAGGCCTGGGGCTGAGTCCCCCGAAGTAGCCAAGCCTGCCAACAGCTTGATTCTGAACTCCGGCCCCGGGTCTGTGAGAATAAGCTTCTGCTGTTTTAAGTCCCCATTTGTGGTCCTAGGAAACATCCAGGTGGATTCCCAGGAGTGAGGTCAAACGGCATCTGGCCCATCAGTAGTGCCAAGGGCTCTGGGTCCAGTGCATGTGGGGTACAAGCGAGGCCCTGAGGCCCCTGGGAAGGTGGACAGACCTAGGAAGCATGCCAGGCAGGCGGGGGGACAGTGGGGCTCAGAGACTGCAGGAGCCTCCTGCCCAGGTCTTGTAAGCTGGGAATTCTGCTCAGAAGTCCAAACCTTTGGTTCTGCCTGTGCCCTGGGGTCTCCAGGGTTTGTCTGCCTTGGAGCCAAGGGCCAGGTGCCCCCAGAGTGCCAGAGCTAGAGTCCTGGCGTGGGGTGTCCTCAAGTGGGAAGCACTAACATGGGCCACTCTGCCAAGTGCTGGGAGGTGTGTGCCGGGCGTAACCCCAGTTTCAGGCGAGAGAACAAAGGTTAAGGAGCTCACGGCGCGTTCCGCCTTTAGGTGGTGACAAGCAGGACAGGGGCTGGTGCAGGTAGAGTCAGGACCCGGACGAGGGGAGCTGCCCTTCTCATCCCCGACTCCCAAATCCCTTACCCCACCCACCTCTTCTCATACCTGGGCCAGGGCACAGGCGCTGGAGAGCAGCCAGAAAGGGCAGTCGAGGCAAAGTGGGCACATCTCGAAGCTGTCCTTGCTGCCACACAGTTCCTGCCTGCAAGGCATGGAGCGGAGGGGTAGGGAATAATGGGGGAGGGGGGCTGCTTGCTTCTCCCAGCCAGGCGCCTCCCTTGTCCTCTCTCTCCCCACCACTGCCTTTGCCAGGCCCAGCATTTCTTAAAAAAATAGTTGTTTTAAAATATATGTCTAAGTTTCTGAATTTCAGTTCCATGATAAACTAAAACACAAACCCAGTCATTTATTAATATTATAAGAAAGCTTACATTATTATAATAAACAAGAGTTAGTGCCAATAAAATTAGCATGGGAGCATTCCTGCCCATCTGTCAGCCTTGGAACACTCCTGTCCACCTGTGTCAACCTGGAAGCACTCCTGTCCACCTGTCAGACTGGGAGCACTCCTGTCCATCTGTGTCAGCTTGGGAGCACTCCTCTCCACCTGTGTCAGCCTGGGAGCACTCCTGTCCACCTGTCAGCCTGGGAGCACTCCTGTCCATCTGTGTCAGCCTGGGAGCACTCTTGTCCACCTGTCAGACTGGGAGCACTCCTGTCCACCTGTGTCAGCCTTGGAGCACTCTTATCCACCTGTGTCAGCCTGAGAGCACACCTGTCTACCTGTTTCAGCCTGAGAGCAGTCCTATCTACCTGTCAGCCTGGGAGCACTCCTGTCCACCTGTCAGACTGGGAGCACTCCTGTCCACCTGTCAGTTTGGGAGCACTCCTATCCACCTGTGTCAGCCCAGGAGCACACCTGCCCACCTGTGTCAGCCTGGGAGCACTCCTGATTACCTGTGTCAACCTGGGAGCACTCCTGTCCACCTATCAGCCTGGGAGCACTCCTGACCACCTGTCGGCCTGGGAGCACTCCTGTCCACCTGTCAGCCTGGGAGACTCCTGTCCACCTGTCAGTCCGGGAGCCACTCCTGTCCACCTGTCAGCCTGGGAGCACTCCGGTCCACCTGTCAGCCTGGGAGCACTCTGGTCCACCTGCCAGCCTTTCAGCCATGTCCACAAGGCCCTCTGTGACACTCCTAAAGACAGGCATGTGCTCACCTCACACCTCAATCACCTCAAGCACCAGCTGTCTGCACAGGGCCTAGCACCTAGGGGTCCCCCCGCCCCACACTCATCTGGAGGCCCAGCACCAGGCCCCAGAGCTGCAGAGAGGGAACACTCACGTGGGTATGTCTGAGAACACCAGGAAGCAGCCCACCAGGAATACCAGTGTGCCCACCAGTGCCGCTGGCAGGAGCCAGCCTGTGTAAAACCCTGTAGAGAGGATGGCAGGGGTCTACCATTAGGAACCCAGGCTTGGGGGCCCCAGGTGGGGGTCTGCACAGCCATGCTTGTCCCCTAGGGACCACCCTCAGCCCAGCTTGGGGGCTGGGGCCCTATGTGAGGAGGCCAAGAGGTGCACAGCTCTCCCTGGCAGCTCTGGCACGGCCCCACCCTCCTGGGCCTCTGCCCTAGACTCTGGACACCCCTACAACATTGACCCCAACGCCAGTGCTGCTGAGGCTCCAGCCCACCAGGCTCTCCACTCTGGACGCCTTCTCCTCAGCCAGCTCCCTCCAACCAACCTGCCCGGGACGGACAGAGAAGTCCCTCTACGTCCTGCCCACCACAGAGGTGTGGGCCCACCCGTGTTCCAGCCCCAGGGAAACCACAAGTCATTCCGGGTGCCTCCCTCCCCACCACCCAACCCCCACCCTGGCCCCTGCCTCATCTGACCACAGCCGCAACCCCTCAGTTACCCCAGGCCCTCAGCATGTACCCCACTGCCTCCCATAGGGCTAGTCCAGTCCCGGGCCTGGTGTCCCATCTCCTGCCTGACTCTCTGCTGGCCAGACTGACTGCTGTGAAATGCAAGTCTGCCTGGAGTCCAGATGCAGCCCTGGCCCTGCTTGCCCCCAGAGACCCCCAGCCTGGCTATGCTGTCCCAGGGTTGCTGCTCCAGGCCCTGAGATGGCCGGGTGAGTCCTGGCACACAGGAGCTGTGCCTGCTGGCCCCGCCCGCTGCCCTGGCTGGCTCCATTGTCTGGGTCCACTGTGGGGCTGTGTGTGGGGATGAGAAAGGGCTTTGGAAGTTCTGGGGCACAGAATGAAGAGGTTGGGCTGACCCAGGATGGAGAAGGGAGGGTGCCAAGAGCTGAGTGGGGTGAAGGCAGCCAGGACCCAGGAGGAATGGCTCTGGGGTTGCCTGGGGAAGATGGGCATCTGGAAAGTGCTGGCCTGCTTGGAGGAGATGAGAGGCTTGGCCTGGACCCAGGCGGGGCAACCTCCCTAGGATGGAAGTTCCTGGGGTGGCCCCAGGGCCTCATGGGCCAGTGACAGTCGGGGAGGGAGTCAGGAGAGACCCCCACCAGCAGAAGGGGCTCTCAGCACTGTTACTGGGGCATTAGGAGGCCAGGGCCCAGCATCGTCATGGCGCCCAGTTAGAGTGACTGGGCTTGAGGGGAGCCAGGAGGGCAGCCTGGCAGGAGTCAGCGAGGCCAGGCCAAGAGCTGTGCCCACCGTCCAAGCCCTCACGCACAGCGCCCTCCAGGGGCACGGACTGGCAAATTGTTACAACCTGAGACCAAGCTGGGGGAGCCCAGGGGGTCTGGAGGGGGCAGCGGGGGAGACTCACCGAGCCAGGCGAAGTAGAGGGCCACCTTCTCCCCGAAGTACCTGCGCACGTGGTCCAGGGGCTGGTACTTGTTCCACTTGCCCCAGCGCGCCCAGTACTGGAAAAGGACTTGGCGCTGGTTGAGGCATGGAGCCTGCGGGCCCTCTGGGGGCATCTTGAAGGGGCCCTGGGGGTGAGCGGCCTGTGGGTGGGATGCTCCCCCTGCTGACCCCACTGGGCACTGTTGTAGGTGCGGGGGCTTCAGTGTGGGACATGGGCAGACAGGCCTGGGAGTTTGGGATTGCTCCATGAAGAAAAAAAGAGAGTAATGTGGAGGGGTGGGTACAGGGTGGTCCAGGAGGACTTCTCCGAGGAGGGGACATGTGTGGTGAGGCCCCTCTGACTCCTGGGCTTCGAGGGTTCAGGGCGGGGAAGGGCCTGGAGAGGCCACCCTGGGAGAAGCCAGTGGCCATGGTCCAGGGCCCAGCACCTTCTCTGGGTTGGAAAGCCCCCAGGCTGGTGTCCTGTGCTGTGCATCCTGGGCCATGGCTGGCGGGAGGAGCTGCCACAGTGAGGTGGGACACCTGGCATTTCCACACCCACTTTTTCATTTAACCCTCATGACGGCATTGGGGCAGGACTGGACCCCTGGCCACGCAGCAGTGGGCTCAGGCCTGACCAGGCCCCGGATGCCCTGGCTGCCTGCAAGTCCCCTCCCCTGCTCGGCCAAGGGGGAAGGCTTGGGCGGGTGGGGGGATAAATGGCCTCCTGCTCCCCACAGTGGCTGTTTTCTCAGGGATGATGGTAAGGCTGACAGGAACAGGTGCAGCGGCAGCTGCCCTGGTCAGTGCCCGCTTTGGCATTGCCTCGGTTTACCCAGCTTCTGGAGGGGGATAGGAGACCTCACTGTCTTTCCCAGCAAGAGAAGCTACCCAGAGAGACGGAGCCATAGCATCTAGAGCCCAGGGACCGGCCTGTTCCCGTGTTAGGCACCGCAGTGTGGGCTGCAGTCCCCGCAGAGCCGGACCTGAGGCCCTGGACAGGCCACGGGATGGCCTGGTCACATCGCTGCATGTGTGTGCGTTTAGTGTTCTAACTCCTGGGTGGCCATGCCGGCTGACTATGCCTGCCCCACACCCGCCTCCCTGGTGGCCAACAGGACCCAAGGGGACTCATCCCCCATACCAGGCTGGAGCCCCCAGCCCCCAAGCTCACGTCATGCAGGGGGAAGGCGGCACTGAGGACACCCTCTGCCAGCAGCTGGTGGATCCCACGCAGGTTTTTCTTCTCGTGGCCGTACGGGGTCTTGGCCAGGATCTCAAACAGCTGCAGGGGATGTGGAGGATGGCGCAGGTCACTTGTCACGTGATAGCAGAACAGGGAAGTCCTAGCTAGCCTGTCTTCAGGCCAAGGCCACGGACGGCCTCCCTCAGCCTTCTGGTGACAATAGCGATCTGATGGAAAGGCGTGGGACTTTGTGTCACCGCCTCACATGCAGGACGCCCCTGCGCCAGGGTAGCGCTCATTCTCCCACTCTGCAGACTCGGAGTCCTTGACAAGAGCTACACGGCATGTGGGGGTTGAGTCTGCACCTGAAGGTGGGCCCCCGCCTGGCCGTGCGCAGTCCACTCTGGACCCGCACCCTGGGTGACGGTGAACGCTGCAGCCTGGGAGTCAGCTGTGTCCAGGGTGTGCCCTGCCCCCTACCTGGGCAGCCCACGTGACTGTGTGCCCCGTGGTGGTCAGCAGGGCCTCTCTTGGGTAGGCCTGGCCTGGCCCTTCCCTGCCACAGGCCTCGGGAGCAGGCCTCCTGCCGGGGTGCCTTGGACCTGCCTCGCCTGGTGCCGCCCATCCTCCGATGACGCTGCAGGGCAGGTCTGCTCCCAGCCAGCAGGACCCACCCTGCCTGGGGCTAGTCTCGGCTGTCCCACATGTCCATAAATCCAATATCTATTTTGAGCCCTGGGGTCCCAGAGGGGAACTGGGCCCTTCCCCACCCCCCTCCCCAGTCCCAGGCCATGGCCTGCCGTGTGTAGCGAGGTGAGGTCAGCCTCTAAAGTTTCCAAAGCCCCCAGGCTCCGCGCCTCGGCCCTCTGATCTCAAGTGGGCCTTTCTGCATCCATGGAGGCTGGGCTCGCAGGATCCTCAGAGCCAGGTCAGGGTTTGGGGTCCACAGCAGGGAACCCCCACTCACAATTTGGTGCCTCTTGGTGCTTGTGAAGAAGGTGTCCTGGTTGTCACTCCCAAGGAAGCTGTAGACATGTGAACAGTGCAGAAGGTTTGGAGGAAGCTGTGGGCATGTGAACGGTGCAGAAGGTTTGGGGCCCGGGTGCTGGCGCACACGCAGGAGCACAGGCCTGCGGACACAGCCCTCGCCCCAGGAGAAGCAGCTGGCTCGCCGGCGGGTCAGGGGCTCCCGATTTTGCCTTTTCGCATCCCCAGGAACAGGAGGCCACAGTAGGCCCCCAGATTCCCAGAACCCCTCACCACACACAGGGTGGGGGGAAGCAAACTGTGGCTGGGCACAGGGCAGGGCGGTGCAGAGAGGGCCAGGCTGGCCAGGGAGCCCTATCCCGTGTGCTGCCCTGAAGCTCCGGCAGGGGGCCGAGGGTGCTCGTGGGCAGTGCGGACAGTGACTGGGTAGGGGCCCTCCCTGGGAAACCAGAATCTCGGGAAGCCATGGGTAGGGCAACATGGAGTGAGGTTGAATTTCCCACCAGCCCCAAAAGGAGGCATCCCGTGTGGCAGAAAGGCCGCCTTCAGCACTGGTTCCCCGACAGTGGTCCCTGCCACTTCTGGACTCCCCAGTCTGTAGGCCTGGTGCCATAGTGCAACTGGCTTTGTCCAGTAGTAATGTCTGTGGACAACACACGTGTCGTTTCCAGGAGGGAGCCAGCATGGGCCAAACACGTCCCTGTATTCTACCTCAGCAGTTGGGGAGGCTGTGAAGAGACAGAGCCTCCATCGCCCAGGCCCTGAGAGACCGCCTCACCACACGTGTGCCTGAGCAGGAACTGGACCTTGCGTGTCCAGCCACTGGGCATTGAGCGGGTATCTGTCCTGCAGCACAACTGCCCTAGCCTGGCTGACGCAGCGGCATTTGGAAATGCAGACACGCGATAAGCGTGCCCACCTGGCCTCAGATTCCCTGCCGAAAACTCCAGGTGAGGAGAGTCCTGGGGAAGCACCAAGTTCCTCTCACTCATTCACCGACTCCCATTCACTCCTGCTCTTTCCTCCGACTGGCAGGGCCCCTGCCTTACCGTGGCAGCTTGTTCACTCTGAACCGGCAGGAGTAGTACTCGGGGGGCACGTCTGGCACAACCTCCAGCAGGACGTTGGGGACGCCCAGCCACGCCAGCAGGCCAGCTGACCAGTTGGAGGCCTGGTTGGGTAACTCCTGGAAGGAAACGTCAGTGGCTCCTCCCACTCCCGGGAGGCGGGCAAATGCCCAGGTGGGAGTGGAGGTTGTGCAAGTTTGCAGATTGGGCAATGGGCGAAGGGGCTCCAGCAGAGGGAAGGAGCGCGGTAGACCCTGCGAGGGTCCAGGCGAGCCCCTTCCCCTCTCAGGGCCTCAGGCTCTGAGGCTGCTCAGCTTGTCAATTTGTAGCCCAGAGCCCCTCAAGTGGAAAAGGGGTGGGAACTGGTGAGTAGCGTGTCTCTGCCACCCGCATGCAGTGAGGGTCAGGCCAGCCAGTGCGGTGGGTGGCAGACCCACGTCCAGGCCCGTCTTCCTGAGGTCACCTGGAAGCAGCCTTCACCCCACGTCCACAGGCAGGGCCCTCAGCAGGTGGCCTGGCGGGGGTCTGGGCCTGGAGGGGTCAGCTCAGTGCACACACATGGTTCACCCGACCCCACCTCCCGGGAGCCCACCGTGGGGATGCCACCATCTGCCCTGTTTGCCCAGTGAGGTTTCTTGGGGCCTGGTGTCAGGGTGGGTAGGAGGAGCCCCTGAGGCCTCCGAGCAGGGAGCCCTCCTGAGGCTGTGGGCGTTGGCAGCTGAATGCAGTGTGTGGGGACCAGGACCTCCGGCCCACCCTGTCCCCATGCCTCCCTCGTACCTGCAAGGGCAGCTTCAGGCGCAGGTCTTCGGCGTAGTAGCAGAGCACAGCCCAGGAGGCGCTGAGGAGGGCGTAGTGCACTGTGGTGTTCCCGTCCTGGACGTCCTGCTGCAGGCACCCAGGGCTCCGTGAGAGCCTGAGGGTGCATGTGTGGGGACAGGTGTGCACATATGCACATGTGTGTGTCCATTCGCACTCTTAGGAAAAGACTGGCATTTCTGTATCCGTGGTAACAGCTGACTTTGAATCTCCTATTTGATACATGACACCTGCTCCCATGGACACGCCTCTGAAAGCCAACCAGGCCTCAACAGCCCCGTTTGGGAGTCGGCCCCAGCAACAGATTTGCTGCAGACAGCACGCGGTTGGGGCCGGCGTCACCTGCAGCCTCCCCTAAGGCTAGGGAGAGCCTTGCCCTGCTGGCCAGACCACGCTGACACACGCCCGCCTCCCGGCTTGAGGGGCAGTGCCTCCAGCTTTTGGTTTTCAACATCGAACGGTCGCCTCACCTTTGATCAGTATCTAGTTGTACATGCTTGTTGTGCACGGACATGTTTCTGTGTGTGTGTACATAAGGGGGGGCACTACTATGTTCACGTGTGCACGTGTGTGCCAACGTGTGACAGGCGCTCCTGGAGCCGGGGTGGGTTGAGACAGGGATCTTCAGTCCAGTGCACAAGTGCCTCCTCTGAGTGCGTAACTGCTTTTCAGTACCACCCCCTTTAGCCCAGCGGCCCTCAGCCCTCACAGCCATCTGGGGTTCCCTAAGTGCCACAGCCCCGGCCCCACCTTGGGCAAAGTGGAACAGAGTCAAGCGCAGACCCTGGCCCCAGCTGGCTGTGATGGCGCTGAGAGCTGAGAACTGTCCTGCAGACCAAAGACCAGGCACACTGTGGGCAACATGCTGGGGCCACTGGCATCCCCTGCAGTGGTCCCTCCTGCCCTCAACTAAAGGGCAAACCTGCTCGAGTCTGGATGATGACCTTGAAAACTCATGGGACAGGCCGGGCATGGTGGCTCACGCCTGTAATCCCAGCACTTTGGGAGGCCAAGGCGGGTGGATCACGAGGTCAGGAGATCGAGACCATCCTGGCTAACACGGTGAAGCCCCGTCTCTACTAAAAAATACAAAAAATTAGCTGGGTGTGGTGGCACACACCTGTAATCCCAGGACTTTGGGAGGCCGAGGCGGGTGGATCACAGGGTCAGGAGATCGAGACCACGGTGAAACCCCGTCTCTACTAAAAATACAAAAAATTAGCCGGGCGTGGTGGCGGGCGCCTGTAGTCCCTGCTACTCAGGAGGCTGAGGCAGGAGAATGGCGTGAACCCGGGAGGCGGAGCTTGCAGTGAGCCGAGATTGCACCACTGCACTCCAGCCTGGGTGACAGAGCGAGACTCTATCTCAAAAAAAAAGAAAAAAAGAAAACTCATGGGACCACACCACCAATCAGCTCTGTCCATAATAAAAGCAGGTGTCTTTCACCTCCGCCTCCCAGACACTGAAGCAGATCCAAACTCAGGAGTGGGGGGCTGTTAGCTCTGTGGGCTCCACGTGCCAGCACCTGAGAAGGCCTGGAAGGAAGCCAGGGAGAGTGGGGGAGGGGCAGCCTGGGGTCGGGGGGATGTGGCTGCTCCGGTGTGTTCTGGACAAGGAGTAGGAAACGTGGGAATGAGAAGGCGGACGAGGGAAGAAAGGCACGCAAGGTGGAGGGGAATCGGACGCAGGACTAAGTCCACAGCAGGTTAAAACCAACCAGGACACCATCATGACCAGGAGAACCAGCCAGGACTGGGGAAAGATGTCTGTCACACACCACACCAGCAATGGCTAAGTGGCCAGGACAACAAGCTCCTAAGCCTTAATAAGAAAAAGGCAGGTGAGGCTGAGACAGGCAGATCCCTTGAGGTCAGGAGTTCATGACCAGCCTGGCCAACATAGGGTAACCCCATCTCTACTAAAAATACAAAAATTAGCTGGGTGTGGTGGTGCACACCTGTAATCCCAGCTACTCAGGAGGCTGAGGCAGGAGAATCACTTGAACCCAGGAGACAGAAGTTGTAGTGAGCCAAGATTGCACCACTGCACTCCAGCCTGGGTGACAGAGTCAGACCCTGTCTAAAAAAAAGGGGGGCGGGGCAGGTGACCTGGGAGGCTAAGGCAGGCAGATTGCTTGAGCCCAGGAGTTCCAGACCAGCCAGGGCAACAAAGTGAGACCTCATCTCTATAAAAAATACAAAAAATTAGCCAGGCATGGTGGTGTGGGCCTGTAGTCCCAGCTACTCAGGAGGCTGAACTGGGAAGATGGCTTGAGCCTCAGGAGACTGAAGCTGCAGAGAGCCATGACTGCACCACTGCACTCCAGCCAGGGCAACAGAACAAGACTGTCTCGTTAGGCCGGGCACTGTGGCTCACGCCTGTAATCCCAGCACTTTGGGAGGCTGAGGCAGGTGGATCACAAGGTCAGGAGTTTGAGACCAGCCTGGCCAACATGGTGAAACCCCATCTCTACTAAAAATACAAAAATTAGCCAGGTGTGGTGGCAGATGCCTGTAGTCCCAGGTACTCGGGTGGCTGAGGCAGGAGAATTGCTTGAACCCGGGAGGCAGAGGTTGCAGTGAGCTGAGATCACGCCATTGTACCCCAGCCTGGGAGACAGAGCCTTGCTCTGTCTCAAGAAAAAAAAAGAAAAAGGCAAGTGACCCAATAGAAAAAAGGGCAAAAGACACAAAAAGGCAATTCACAGTATTGGAAACATAAATGGACCATAAACATGAAAAATGCTCAACCTGCAGCACTATTCACAATAGCAAAGACATGGAATCAGCCTCAATGCCCATCAGTGGTGGACTGGATAAAGAAAATGTGGTACATATGCACCATGGAATACGACGCAGCCATAAAAAAGAACAAGATCATGTCCTTTGCAGGAATGTGGATGGAGCTGGAGGCCATCATCCTTAGCAAACTAACCCAGGAACAGAAAACCAAATACCGGGAGCCAAACGATGAGAAGTCAGGGACACAAAGGGAACAACAGACACTGGGGCTTACTTGAGGGAGGAGGGGGAGGAGCAGAAAAAATAACTATTGTGTACTAAGCTTAGCACCTGGGTGATGAAATCATCTGTACAACAAACCCCTGTGACACGAGTTTACCAATATAACAAACCTGCACATGTGCCCCTGAACCTAAAGTAAAAGTTAAAAAAAAAATCTCAACTTCTTTAAGAAGCAGGGAAAATGCAAATTAAAACCTGGTTGAGGCCAAGGAGGCGGCTCACGCCTGTAATCCCAGCACTTTGGGAGGCCCAGGTGGGTGGATCACCTGAGGTCAGGAGTTTGAGACCAGCCTGGCCAATACGGTGAAACCCTGTCTCTACTAAAAATACAAAAATTAGCTGGGCGTGGTGGTGGGTGCCCGTAATCTCAGGTACTCAAGAAGCTGAGGCCAAAGAATCTCTGGAACCCGGGAGGTGGAGGTTGCAGTGAGCCGAGATCTCACCATTGCACTCCAGCCTGGGCAACACAGTGAGACTCTCAAAAACAAACAAACAAGCACACAAACCACGGTGAGCCACCACTATATCCCAACTGGTTGGTAAAACGTTAAAAGTCTGCAGTATCAAGTGTTGAGAAGATACAGAGCAAGGGGCCTCAGGCCACTGCTGATGGTGGAAACGGGGCCACCACGTGGGGAGTGGTGTGGCCATATGCACATGCCTCGGCCCGGCACCCCTACTCCCAGAAGTTCCTGCACACAGGCACAGGGACACACACACGAATGAATTTACAGTAGCTGATTTTCATAATCGTCCCAGACTGGGAACAAGTCAAATGCCCATTCTCACGGCATCCATAAGCAAAGACCGGCATTCACACGAGAGCTGCCTGCGGTGAGGCAAGGGTGGGCCCCGGGGCAGCAGTCACCGGCCACATGGGCGGGCCTCACCGCGGGAATGACCCCGCACGTGATTCAGCTCTGCCAATCTCAAACAGACAAAGCCAGGCTATATTGCTTGATGATGTAAAATTGGCGCTAAAATGGTAAAGAAACCCTGAGTGTGATGAACATAAAACTCAGGATCGATTACTCTGTGGAGAGGAAGAGGACAGGTGACAGCACAGCCTGCTCCTGGGGACCCAGGAAGGTGGTCAGAGGAGGGCGGAGAAGGAAGGAGCCGCGTGGACAGACCTGGCAATGAGTGGGGGACACAGCAGGGTGAGAGCTGGGCTCTGCACCCCAATCCCCAGCTGCCCCAAGCCCCGCCTGCACCCGCCTGTGCCCACACACTCAGCATCCTCACACCTAGTTCCTGTTTCTCACGCTCCCTGGACCTGTTGCTTAAATGATTCTAAGTGGTACCTACCGTTATCACCGAAAGCAAACATGTGCAAGGACTTTTTAAGCTGTTAATTCTATAAGCACACTGAGAGTCATAAACACAAATGACACGCCTACACAAAAGCTTTAATGTTGGAGGTGGGACAGGTGAATGGCAAAGGTAGTGTCAGAGTTTTCAGGTGACCCTGAGGGCTCCGGCTTCCATGAGAGAGCTGAGTGTGCCAGGAGGGATAAATGTTTACCCCCACCTCTGGACAGCAGCTCCCTAGCCACAGGGAGGAGCTCATGGTGGCTGGGGGTTCCAGCAGGACTTTGGGGCCTGATCTGCTCTGGGACTCTGGACACTATGGCCTCAGGCCTCATGCGGCAAGGTCATGGGTCACTGAGTGGATGCAGGGCCTAGGGCCCTGCCCATGACCGCCTCCACGTACCTGGTCTACACGCAGCCCAGCTGCACGAAGATTATCCAGAAAAGTCTCCCGCCAGGTCCTGTGCGTGTCTGTTCTGTCCCGGGCGGCACTGTCCTGCTGCCGGTCTAGCTTCAGGTCCTCCTCCCAAACGAGGACGAAGTCTGCTGGGAGCCAACAGGGACAGAGGCAGGAGCCTGGCTAAGTGGCAGTGGCCGGCCCAGGGAAGGGATGCCAGCATCCCAGCCAGGACGCAATGGGGAGCCAGGCACTTGGACGCTCAGGGCCGGTTCCTTCCTGATCCCCTCTCTGATCCCAGCCAGTGCTAGGAGGACTCCAGGAGCACTTCCAGGTTCCAGGACAGCCCTGCATTGGCCTGGGTGGGGAACGGAGGCCTGGAGAGGGGCTGGGTATGGCCTTCTGAGATCCCTGCTATGGTGCTCCTCCCTGCAGGGTAAGTCCCAAACTCCTAAAGGGGTATTTAAGGACTTCAGGTGCAAGTCACTGTCAGACTTCCCTTCCTGCCATACAGAATCATCAAAGCTGGAGAAAGTTTCCGAAGCCCCTGATTTTCTGTCATGAGACAGCAATGGATGCTGGGCTCAGGCCCTCCAGAGAAGAGGAGCGTGCGAGGTGAGCCTTCCCTTCACTTCACTTCTTCCTGGGGCATTTCCCAAACCACAGGGAGGGCAATAGAGCCCAAGCAGAGGCGTTGGTGGGTGAAGCGAATGGGCCTCCGAATTAGGTGCTGCTAAGGGGGCTGGAGCTTGGGAAGAAGAGACGCAGCCACCGGGTCTGTGAGAAAGTCCCCCAGGCCCTTGGAGCACCAAGCTATTCACACACACAGGCAGCTGCTGGAGGCCAATGGCTGACAAAGATTCCAGAGGATACGCAGTGCTGGGGAATCTGAGCTCCAGCTGGAACACTCTGGTCATCCAGCAGACACTTGTAGACCACACCCGAGGAGTAAGGACAACGGAGTCCCCTTAACTGCAGGGGATATATTCCAAGACCCCAGTGGATGCCTGAAACTGTGCGGAGTAACAAACCTATATATACTGTCTTTCCCTATACATACCTGTAATATGTACATACCTATGATATACATTCCTATGGTGAAGGTTAATTTATGAATTAGGTAAAGAGATGAACAATAACTAATCATAAAATAGAATAATTATAACAAAATACTGCAGTAAAAGTTATGTGAATTTGGGCATTCTGTCTCTCTCTTTTAAAATATCTTATTATGGCTGGGTTTGGTGGCTCACGCCTGTAATACCAGCAATTTGGGAGGCCGAGGCAGGCGGATCACGAGGTCAGGAGATCGAGACCATCCTGGCTAACACGGTGAAACCCCATATCTACTAAAAATACAAAAACAAAATTAGCTGGGCGTGGTGGCCGGCACCTGTAGTCCCAGCTACCCGGGAGGCTGAGGCGGGAGAATAGCGTGAACCCAGGAGATGGAGCTTGCAGTGAGCCGAGATCACGCCACTGCACTCCAGCCTGGGCAAAAGAGCGAGACTCCGTCTTAATAAAAAAAAAAAAAAAAAAGGAAATAAATAATTTCTATATACCTATGACACACAGGCAGTGAAATTTTCCAAGTAATGCTATTTGGAACACATCTACTACTAAAAGATGCAAAAGATCTCATGAAAGCAGCAAAAAATAAAAAATAAAAAAAAATAAAGGCCAGGTGTGATGGCTCATGCCTGTAATCCCAGCACTTTGGGAGGCCGAGGCGGGCAGATCACTTGAAGTCAGGAGTTCGAGACCAGCCTGGCCAACATGGTGAAACCCCGTCTCTACTAAAAATACAAAAATTAGCCAGGCGTGGTGGCGGGCGCCTGTAATTCCAGCTACTCGGGAGGCTGAGGCCAGAGATCACTTGAACCTGGGAGGCGGAGGTTGCAGTGAGCCAAGATCACTCCAGCTGGGTAACAAGAGCGAAACTGTCTCAAAAAAAAGAAAAAAAAGAAAGAAAAAAAGAGAAATTAAAGTAGACCTAAATAAATGGAGGAAAATACCATATTCCAGGATTGAAAGACTCACTTTCTAAATATGGGAAATAATACATCAGGCATACATTAATCCCTTTGACACAGAACAGAACACACAAAATTGACAAAACTTTAACAATACTAGGCCAAATGGATTTTAAGACACAAAGCATGACTATGGATAAGCAATTTTCTAGGCACAATTAATATTGATAAAAGGCACGATTTTCTCAGAGGATAGAATATATTCTACCTTTATATGAAAGTTTAAAACGATTGTATCTTGGGAGGTGCCAGTCTTGGAATGAAGGGTGGGGAGCTTCTGGTAGCAGGAGATGTGGTCTGAGGGCCTGGTGGGGCTGGGAGGGAGGGGTGGGCCTGTGGCTGCGCAGGCAGCTGCCAGGATGCCTTAAGCCTCACACACAGAGTGGGGGGCGTGGGCGTGTGGAGGATTCTGAGAAAATAAGGGCTGTCTACATTTTAAAAAACCATCTTAGGCTGGGTGTGGCGGCTCACACTTATAATCTCCGCACTTTTGGAGGCCGAGGTGGGCGGATCACCTGAGGTCAGGAGTTCAAGACCTGCTTGACCAACATGGCGAAACCCGTCTCTACTAAAAGCACAAAAATTAGCTGGGCATGGTGATGCGCACCTGTAGTCCCAGCTACTCGGGAGGCTGAGGCAGGAGAGTGGTGTGAACCTGGGAGGCAGAGGTTGCAGTGAGCCGAGATTGCGCCACTGCACTCCAGCCTGGGTGAGAGTGAGACTCTCTCAAAAAAAAAACAAAAACAAAAACAAAAAACCAACCAACCAAACAAAAAACCATCTTAACCACATTTAAGTGTCCAGGTCATTGGTACTAAGGACACTGACATTCTTGTGCAGCCATGACCACCATCCATCTCCACTGAATCCCTACACCCATTAAGCACTAACTCCCCTTCCCCCTTCCCAGCCCCTGGCACCCACCAGTCTACCTTTTCTCTCTATGAATTTGACTCTCTGGGGACCTCATATAAGTGGAATCACATTTGTCTTTTTGTGACTGGCTGATTTCACGTAGCATACTGTCCACAAGGCTCATCCCGTTGCAGCCTGTGTCAGAATTTCCTGCCTTTTCTCTTTTTTTTTTTTGAGACGGAGTCTGGCTCTGTTGCCCAGGCTGGAGTGCAGTGGCGCGATCTCGGCTCACTGCAAGCTCCGCCTCCCGGGTTCATGCCACTCTCCCCAGCAGCTGGGACCACAGGTGCCCGCCATCACGCCCGGCCAATTTTTCTATTTTTAGTAGAGACAGGGTTTCACCGTGTTAGCCAGGATAGTCTCTATCTCCTGAGCTTGTGATCCGCCTGCCTCGGCCTCCCAAAATGCTGGGATTACAGGTGTGAGCCACCACGCCTGGCCAATTTCCTGCCTTTTTAAGGCTGAATAAATCCATTGGATGTAAATACCACATTTTGCTTATCTAGTCATCTGTAGGTGGATACGTGGATGGCTTCCACCTTGATATGGGCTGAACTAAGTTTCTCCAAAATTTGTATATTAAAGCCCCACCCCACAGTCCTCAGAATGAAACTGTATTTGGAGATTAGGTCGTTAAAGACACGTGATGGCTATTAGGGTGGGCCTTAATCCATGACAACTCCTGTCCTTATAGGAGGAAGAGACCCCGGGGGTGTGAGGACACAGGGAGAAGGCGCGTCTGCAAAAGCCAAAAGAGAGGCCTCTGAGCCACCAACCCTGCCTCACCCTCACCTTGGACTTCAGCCCCAAGACTGTGAGAAAAGAAAGTTCTGCCATCTAAGCCCCGCAGGTTGTGGTACTTTTTTTTTCTTGGAGACAGAGTTTCGCTGTTGTTGCCCAGGCTGGAGCGCAATGGCGCGACCTCGGTTCACCGCGACCTCCGCCTTTTGGGTTCAAGCGATTCTCCTGCCTCAGCCTCCCGAGTAGCTGGGATTACAGGCATGCACCACCACGCCTGGCTAATTTTGTATTTTTAGTAGAGATGCGGTTTCTCCATGTTGATCAGGCTGGTCTTGAACTCCCAACCTCAGGTGATCCACTCACCTCGGCCTCCCAAAGTGCTGGGATTACAGGCGTGAGCCACTGTGCCTGGCCCAGGCTGTGGTACTTCTTATGACAGTCCCAGCAGACGAATGCATGCCTTCCAGCTACAGTGAATGATGCTGTGGGTGTAGATATCTCCCCGGGTCCCACAATCCCGTGCTCGTGGGCGCTCACCCAGGGAGGAATGCTGGCTCCTATGGGAACTCTGTGCTGAATTCTCTGAGGAACTGCTGTTTTCCTTAGCAGCTGCACCATTTTACACTCCCTCCAGCAACGCACAAGTGAGCCAGTTTCTGCTCATCCTCATCAACACTTGTGATTTTTTTTAAGGAGTAGCCATCCTAGTGGGAGGAGGTTAGGGTCTCTCTGGTGCTGAGGGGACAGCAGGGTGGGCGGGCTGGGTGCAGCAACCTGGCTGGTGCTGGTGCAATCCCCTTGGGGGTTGGTGGTAGCTCCGGGCACACAGAGGCAGTGGGTTGGGGGTGGATCAAAAAGATTTTGAAGGTACAAAAGGGGTGGAGTGCAAGAGATAAGAGTCAGAAATGACCTCAGTTGTGGCTGAACAGCTGGAGGATGGTGGAGGGGACCAGAGCAGGAGGGAGGGGGCAGCCCTGTCCGCTCTCCAGAGCTCTCCCGGCCCCACCCCATCAGTAGGGAGCCCCCTTTCCTGCTGTTCTTCCCGCTGTAGTTTGCTCACCCCGAGGCCCTCACCCCAGTGCCCCATCCCCAAGCAACTGGCCCCAGAGTGGCTACTGAGGAGGCCACCCCAGCCTGCTGCCCCTGGGGGCACCCCCGTGGTGTCCCCACCCTCAGGACCAACACGGGTGCGGTACGGATGCTGGGAGGGGCTCACCGATCCGGGGCTTGGCAGGGCTCCCAGGTCTGCAGGCGGCCGCTTGCTGTCCACCTGGCTGGAAGGCATGGAGGATGGAGAAGCATATTAGCATCTGCCCAGGATGACTACACCCACCCGCCCCACCCTGCAGCCGTCCTTACCTCCAACCCCTGTCCCTACCCTGCCCCAGAACACTCAGGACCACAGAAGAATGTTCGGTGGGTGGGTAAGGGGTGGAGGTCAGGGTGGGGGAAGCCCCTCTGCTGTGTGTGGGCACAGGATGCGCAGGCGCGGGGAGCGGCAGGCAGGGCCAGAGGGCACCACCAGCCCTGGGCCTCCAGCCGCCTCCCCTCCTCCTTGGGCCAGGCCCATGGCAAGGGTCAGGTTGGCGGGAAGCATGGCCAGGACCAGGGGTGCCTGCCCTGCTGGCCTCCAGGGGCAGAGGGGAGCTGGACTGCTCCCAAAGTGGCCCTGAGGACAGAGTTGGCCATGGCGACCGAGAGCGTCTGGATGCTCGGGGTGAGAGGCCCTGCGCCCTCCCTGGAGGTTCATCTCAGCTGTGCTTGGGGCAGCAGGAAGGGGCCCTGTGTCCACCCGCAGGCTTCTGGGGCAGACCTGTGGCCCAGGAGAACCAGGAAGAGGGCCCTCCACGGCCAGGGCCATCCTGCATGGCCTTGAAGGCCGGGACCCAGCTTCTCCCCACAGGCTCACAGCGTATCCATGGCCTCCTAGTGACAAGGTGGAACCCTACAGATGGCCCTGGGTGCTGCTGTGGCCCTGCACTGACTGGGACTGCACCACAGGGAGGGCCCCGCCCTGGTCTTGCCTTTGCCTGGCCAGGCCTCCCTTCCCCTCCTGGGGCTCCTGTCTGAACATCAGTGGGTTCTGCTCGGTTCTCCGCAGCCAGGCCGGGCCAGGCGGGCGGTGATCTGACTGTGTGTGTTGAGGACTGGGTGGCGAGGGCTTGGGGGTTGCCAGGGGATGCAGGGGAAACATGGTGATGCCCATCCACCCCCAAAGGCTCTGGGCCCAGGGTGGGGGTATAGACCCAGGCAGGGGAGGACCTCTCAAGTCGCACCACGGTCTCCTGGGCGCTGTGTTACCTCCGAGGCGTGGGCTGTGCTCCCGTAAAGGCCCCTCTTCCCTGCCTCAGGGGGGCTCACATCGATCAGGACGGTGCTGTCCTCTTCCTGGGCCCGGCGCCGCAGTATCCTGCTCCTGCACCACCAAGGCCGGGTGGGGAGGGGGTCAGAGAGGGGATGCGTGAGACCCGTTCTGCCTGCAGTGAGCTCACGTTACACTCGGCTTGGAGTAGAATGGGGCCACGCTGGCCCGGCAGACTCTCCTGGCCATGAGCACATGGAGAACCCCCTAGCCAGCCACTAGCTCCAGGAAGGAGCCAGTGCCAGGGAGGGAGCGGCTGGCAGGCCTGGCACAGCAGGCGTCTGTCTATCCAGTGAGTGCCTGTGTCCCCTAGCCCTGAATGCCGTCCACTCTGCCTGGGTACTCAGTGGAGCCTGAGAAGGCCCACAAAGGTGGGCCTGGAGTACAGACACCTCTCCCTCTCTTATCTGTAGGGCGGAGCCATGTGAGCCAGGGACAGGCAACCCCTCACGTCGCCTGCCTTCGCTCATGGCCTGAGGACCCAATGCCAGGACCCATAGGCCCTGAGCTCCCCGGCAAGGCAGGCCTGATGGAACCCGGCCTCACTGCTCTTGGGGGTCCCAGCTTCCTCCCGCACCTTCACCCCCGGGGTCTCTCTCTGTGGGAGGACAGGTGCCGTGGCTCCTAGTCTCGGGCTGGGAAAACGGGGCCAAGAGCACGACATCTGTGACCCTGGAAGGAGAGGGTTCGAGCTGGGGCTGGCATTTGGAGCTGCGATGATGACTGGAGGGTGTGACCATGGAGGTGCTGCAGGAGGTCGGAGGGGCAGCCTTCTAGTTCTACCCTTCACTTCACATTAGCGGAGGCCCAGAGAGACAAACTGAGCCCGGGCCACCTGCACCTGCCTAACCCTGAAGCCCGAGCCAGGTCTCAGTGTTAGGACTTGGCCCCGGCCCCAGGCTGGGAGTCTCACTATGGACTGTGGGGTGTTCCTGGAGGAAAGTCCCTGAGGAGTTCAGCCACCCAGCAGCCCCTCATGCCCCCCATACTGCTGTGGTGGGCAGGCGGGCCCCTCCTCAGAGCTCTCTGCAGCAAGAATGGGGCACGCCCCCACCCCAACGAAGGGACCTGCTCCACGGGGGAGTCCCTGGGCAGGCAGGAAGCCAACCCCAGCTGGGTGTGCCCTGTCCAGAGCCACACTGAGCGTGTCTCCCTCCTCGTGCCCCAAGGGGCTTTGGGGACCAGGGCAGGCCCTGGCACTGCCTCCCCACAGGCCAAGGTGTATGAAAGTCCTGGTGGGCTGGGGTGCCGCCCTGCCTCCTTAGAGTCCAACGCTCCACCTTCTCCCTGTGGCCCACACGTCTAGGCTGGGTCCCCACCTGGCACAGTGGCTTCCAGAAGAGGTCTCGGAGGTCATGGCCCACCTCTCAGCGTGAGCCTGGTCTCGGCAGTAGAGTCCCGGCCTCACTGCGGGACAGAGGGTGGGGAGGGGTGGCCCTTGGAGCCCCGCCCAGCCAGTGGCAGCCATTCGCATGCCCTCGCCTTGCCTGCAAGTGGGCCAGGAAGCAGGCAGGGGAGGTGCCCAGCACAGCTGGCCAGGGCAAGGTTTCCCGGCTCCTGGAGCAGGATCTATCTTTGTTTAAATAGGGGGTGTGGGGCTCAGAGCTGCAAACACAGGCAGCCCACTTGGCTGGGCTTTCACACACTTGCATGCAAATGCTGCCGTCCTTCTGGGAACCTTATTTGCTTAGAGATTTCAGGGCTGGCGTCAGCTGTCATAGCTGCTGCCTTGGAGGGTCTCGAGGAGGTGGGATTCCGCAGGAATAGCCACAGGTGCCACCTCTGCTGGAAGCCTTGCCAGGCAGGCCTAATAGCTCTGTTTATGTGGAGGGAAACTGAGGCTCCTTGAGGTTACATAGCATGTGCTGAGTGGTGGGCCACGGTTTCACCCAGGGGCTGGGGAGATTAGGAGACCCAGGTCACACTGCTGGCTCTGCTAATGCCTGAGGGGTGACCTCAGGCACATCCCATGCTCAGGGCCCCATCTGCAAAAGGACAGGAGGGGCCCTAGCCTTCCTCCCATCCTTTCCGCCCTCCTCCTCCTCCTCATTCTCCTCCTAGCCCTCCTCTTTCTCCTCCTAGCCCTCCTTCCCCCTCCTCCTTTCTCCCCCTCCTCCTCCTATCCTTTCTCCCCACCTTCCCCCTCCTATCCTTTCTCCCCACCTTCCCCCTCCTCCTCCTATTGTTTCTCCCCCCTACTCCTCCCTCGCCTCCTCCTATCCGTTCTCCCCCCTCCCTCTCCTCCTATCATTTCTCCCCCCAACTCCTCCTTCTCCTCCTATCCTTTCTTCCCCTCCCTCTCCTCCTTTCTCCCCAGTCCCCCTCCTCCTAATCGTTTCCCCCCCCTTTCTCCCTCTCCTCCTCCTTCTCCTCCTATCCTTTCTCCCCGCTCCTCCTCTTCCTCTCTCCCTCCTCCTCCCTCTTTCCTCCTTGGTGCCTGGCAGTGTCTGAGAACCTACCACCTGTGCTCCCCGCCCTCCACGCACAACTCCACTGGGGAGCCCCAAGCTCAGCTTGCTGTTACAGGTGCCCCCTTCCACCTGTTGAAATCCCTCCAGGCGGACCCTCATCCTGGCTGCAGCTTTCCCTTATACCTATGCCCCTCTGTGCCTGGCACCTCCCAAGGGGCCCTGTTCTTGGACCTGTGTTGCGCCTTGGAACAGAGGGAAGGCCCTGCAGGCCGGGGTTCCCTGTCAGGACCAGCAGAGCCTGGGCGGCAGGACTTTGGGGCCCTGGGCCTCAGGGAATCTGCATGAGAGGTCTCTGCTGTGGCCAAGCTCAGCCTGCAGGCGCCTGAGATGGATCCTTGGATGAGCGCTGGACTGGGGAAGTGCTCCAGAAACCAGGAAAGGAGTCGGGAGGCAGGAGGGGAGGGAGGATGAGCGGGGCACCATCTCCCCAAGACCTGTGGAGGGTGGCCTCAGCCTGCCATGGGCACTCTGCAGGGGAGGCAAGACTCAGCGTTTCCTCACCTGGATGCAACTGTAGGCTCTTACTCTGCTCAGTCACTGGCCAAGGACCCTCCCAGGAAGATGTGCCACCTCCCAGGAGCTCCCGACTCTCTGCTCTTGGTGACAAAGTGGCTCTGGTGGCCTCAGGGCTGTCTACTCAAGAGCTTCAGGGCTGGCTGCTGGAGGTGACCACACCCCAGTGGGAGCCCTTTGAGGAACGAGTGCATGCACAACACCTAAAGGGGGTTCGGCCCTGAGGAGTCTTTCCATTTTTACTTCATGCAATTCTGTTTGGGTGGGTGGTTTTTCAAGTTGTGTTACTTTTGAGGGAAAGGAAGGAAGGGAGGGAGGGAGAAAAGCTGCAACAACCAGCACAGGGGGCTCGCCAGGTTCCAGGCCTTGGGAGGAGCCCAGGCCCAGAAGAGCCCAGGCCCAGAATCTGCTGCACCATCTTTCTTTGACCGTAATTTTTTTTTTTTTTTTTTTTTTTGAGACAGTCTCACTCTGTCGCCCAGGCTAGAGTGCAGTGGCACTATCTCGACTCACTGCAAGCTCTGCCTCCCGGGTTCATGCCATTCTCCTGGCTCCGCCTCTGGAGTAGCTGGGACTACAGGCACCCAACACCACGCCCGGCTAATTTTTTCTATTTTTAGTAGAGACAGGGTTTCACCTTGTTAGCCAGGATGGTCTTGATCTCCTGACCTTGTGATCCGCCTGCCTCGGCCTCCCACAGTGCTGGGATTACAGGCGTGTGCCACCGTGCCTGGCTGGCTGTAACTTTTTATACCCGTTTTCGTAACATTTACGGACATACTTAGGGGTGTGGTTAGTGGAGGTGGATGTGGTGGTGAAGAGCCCACACTGAAGTTCAGTGCTCCTTCTGAGGCTGGAGGTGCGTGCAGGGCTCCCTCCATGAGGACCCTGGCACTTTGCCCTGGGCATGTGGGAGCCCTGCTGGACGGACAGTGGCTGGGTCGCAGGGGACAGACTCTTGGATGCCTGCACTGCCCACTTTCTAACCTTCCTGTCTGCAGGTGCAGCCAGCACCCCAGCTTCCTGTGAGCGGCGGCTCCACACAGGCCACTGGCCCCTGATGTCTGCATTGCCCACTCTGGCCCTTGGCCTGCGTTTCCGTCAGGATTCCTGTCTCCTTTATTTGATGTGTGGGAGTTCTAAATGGTAAGCCTTGCCAGTTTTAAAGGCTGCAAACACCTTCTCTTAATCTACTGTTGCCATTATTCAGGTATTATGCATTATTTTTGTTCTATGTGAAATTTTATGTAAACAAACCCATCAAAATCTTATCTTACAGTTGTGCTTGTGGAGTTTTTTTTTCCATTTGTTTTTTTTTTTGAGACAGAGTCTTGCTCTGTTGGCCAGGCTGGGGTGCAATGGCGCAATCTCGGCTCACTGCAACCTCCACCTCCTGGGTTCAAGCAATTCTCTTGCTTCAGCCTCCTCGAGTAGCTGGGATTACAGGCACCCGCCACCATGCCTGGCTAACTTTTTGTATTTTTAGTAGAGACGGGGTTTCACCATGTTGGCCAGGCTGATCTCGAACTCCTGACCTTGTGATCCGCCCACCTCGGCCACCCAAAGTGCTGGGATTACAGGCGTGAGCCACCGTACCCGGCCTTGGGGAGTTTTCTCCACTGCTAGCTCACATATCTGCCTTTCCACATTCTTTTTTTCTTTTTTGGGGGGTGTGAGACACGGTCTCACTCTGTTGCCCAGGCTGGAGTGCTAGTGGCGAGATCTCAGCTCACTGCAACCTCCGCCTCCCGGGTTCAAGCGATTCTGCCACCTTAGCCTCCTGAGTAGCTGGGACTACAGGTGGCTGCCACTACGCCCGGCTAAGTTTTGCGTTTTTTTAGAGATGGGTTTTCACCGTGTTACTCAGGCTGGTTTTGAACTCCTGAGGTCAAGCAATCCACTCGCCTTGACCTCCAAAAGTGCTACGATTACAGGCACGAGCCACCACACCCAGGGTCCCACATTATTTTCTACTGATTTCCTATTTCAGCACAGCCCATGAATCACCAATTGCTCTGAAGCCCACCCTGTGTGTGATGCCAGGGAGGGGCAGTGTTCATTTTTCCACATAGCGCCCTCTGCCAACATAATGAGGACACTGTCCACCCCTCCCCGACCCCGGGACACCTTTCCCAGTCCCCGAGTCCCCTGGGTTCCTGCTGAGGTGTCCCTGTCTTGGTGCTGTTAGGTCAGGCCTCCCCCCACACTCTCACCGTGGGTTTGCAGAACTCAGGATCTGGTAGGAAAGCGTCTCTCCCAGCTCTTTTTCAAAATGAATTGAATCACAATGTTGACTTTTTTCTTCCATATAAATTTTAGAATTTGTCGGGCATGGTAGTTCATGCCTATAATCCCAGCTTTTAGGAAGGCAGAGGTGGGAGGACAGCTTGAGCCTAGGAGTTTGAGACTTGCCTGGGCAATATAGCAAGACCCTGTTCGCCAAAAAAAGAAAAAGAAAAAGAAAAAGAAAAAGCTGGGTGCGGTGGCTCACTCCTGTAATCCCAGCACTTTGGGAGGCAGAGGCAGGTGGATCATGAGGTCAAGAGATCAAGACCATCCTGGCAAACATGGCGAAACCCTGTCTTTACTAAAAACACAGAAATTAGCTGGGCATAGTGGCACGTGCCTGTAGTCCCAGCTACTCAGGAGGCTGAGGCAGGAGAATCGCTTGAGCCGGGGAGGCAGAGTTTGCAGTGAGCAGAGATCGTGCCACCGCACTCCAGCCTGCCGACAGAGCGAGACTCTGTCTCAGAAAAAAAAGGAAAAAAAATTAAATTTTAGAATTTAATGTGTCTCAAAAAATCAAATCGTGGCTGGGTGCGGTGGCTCACCCCTGTAATTCCAGCATTTTGGGAGGCTGAGGTGGGCGGATCACCTGAGGTCAGGAGTTTGGGACCAGCCTGGCAACACGGCAAAACCCCATCTCTACTAAAAATACAAAAATCAGCTGGGTGTGGTGGCGGGTGCCTGTAATCCCAGCTACTAGGGAGGGTGAGGCAGGAGAATCGCTTGAACCTGGGAGGTGGTGGTTGCAGTGAGCCGAGATTGCGCCATTGCACTCTAGCCTGTGTGACAGAGACAGACTCCTTAAAAAAAAAAAAAAAAAAAATCAAATGGCACTTTGACTAGGATTGTGCTGGATTTAGCATACCTTTCCTCATCACTTCCACATTTTTTGTATGTTTGTAAAAATTCTGTTAAAGAACAGATGGCTGGGTATTAATTTGGGGCCTTTTAAAATTTTTTATTTGTTTTGAGACAGGGTCTCCCTCTGTCACCCAGGCTAGAGTGGGTACAATCATAGCTCACTGCAGCCTTGACCACATTGGACAGTAGGGTTCTAGAGTCCTGGTTCCTCAAGTAGACGGTTCTAGAGTCTAGAGTCCGGAGGCAGAAGGGACCTTGGTGACTACATGATGTGGCCCTCATTCTGCAGGAGGAGAAATCTGAGACCTTGGGAGGTGACGATGCCCTGGTAGCATTAAATCCAGACCTCAGGTGTCTGTCAATGTACATTTTATATTAAAAAAGCCAAAATAACAATGGGGTGAGAACAGGAGGCCACTATACAAGTGGCCAAGAGTTCAGATCCTTGGAGACCGTCTTTGGAGAGGCTCAATGGGGCTCGCGTTCTGGCAGTAGCACAGCACCGCGTGGGACACGGGACACCCTCCCCACACCTGAGCTTTCACCCACAGGCAAGGGACGTGGCGAGAACTGATGGGCACACGTGAAAGCAGTCAGCCCTGCCCGGTGCTCTTTAAAGGGGAGCTCTAAGGAACACAAGCACACAGGGCTGAGTCAGCTTTTACCCATGTTTTTTTAACTTACCTAATTTTTTAAAAATTGAAAATGGCTGGTTTAAAAGACTAAAAAACCTCAGTTGTTGCAGGTCAGGACTGCCTGAACCCTGCACACCAGGACTAGGGCCAGCTAGGCCAGCCCCCGAATGCCACTCGGACAGCACGTGAATGCCTGTAAAGCACTCTCAGGCCCTGTGTTTCACATGACTCAGGTAGGGACTGTGACTGCCTTCTGAGAGAAGGAAACAGGAATTTCTAGTGAATGAACGCAACGTGTCTTATGTTCTCTCTGTGGCTACAATAACTGTCAACAATCACCCAGGAGGACTGTGTGGCAAGATTTAATTGCAATGGCATCTGAAAATGGTGCGTGGCATTGCACGCGCCAGCTATCGTCAGTGCCTTTATTGCCATTGGGTTTGTGACTGTTGATATAGTGGCGACCTCAGGAGCAACAGGTGGGTTAAAAAACCGTGGCTGGGCAGCTCTTCCGAGGAGAGGGACCACATGAGGAGCAAGGAGGACTCAGAACCTGACGAACGTGGCGTCGATCTGCCGCACGGAGGGGAGGGCCAGCATGACCTTTCGCCGGTACTGGGGGTCCTTCTGCAGGGGGTTCCGCTCCAGGTACACTGTCTCCAGGCTCCTGGCTCCCTTCAGCTCATCGAGGTCGCTCCAGCTCTCAAGGAGATTGTCATTCATCTGGGGACACACACAGGAGAAAAGCCTTTAGAACCAAACAGCCCAGCCCTCGACTCCGGTGGGGTCCACTAGCCACCCTCCTCCTTCCCACTCAGAAGATGGGGAGCAGGTGTGGGTCTTCCCTGGCACCTCATGGGACCTTCCATGGCCTCTTGGTGCATCCTGGCCACCTTCAGCTGCAACCCAAGTACAAGTTACCTGTCCATAGCCAACCCTGGGCCAGTCACTATAACGGGGCCAAGTCCACATTCAGGTCAGCAGAGGAAAGACAAAGCAGTCCTGGCCACCTGCCGGCTACACTCGTCCATAGGCAAGTGTCAAAGCAGGGTGGGCTGCACTTTCTACAAACCAATTCTCAGCCATCGTTCCCAAGGCTGCACTCTGTGCCGTCACTGTGACACAGCAGACAGAGGCTGCTTTACTTAAAACTCTCAACTCTTCTGTAAGTTACCTCTATGGCTCTCTCCACAAGGAAGTCCCAGCTGCTGCTTTCACCCAATACCAGGTGCAGGGACACAAATCGTGAGCAGGTGGGATTCAGAAGTCTGAGTTGCAGGCTCAGTGCAGGCTAAATTTTACCATCTTGGCCCTGCCATGCCCAGCTGGAGGGACCTGCCTTTGGCAGGAAGAGTTCTCTTGCATTTTTTTTTTTTTGAGACAGAGTCTCGCTCTGTCGCCCAGGCTGGAGTGCAGTGGTGCCATCTCCAGAACAAGGGGAGCCAGTCCAGCTTCAAACCCTGTTGGTCTGACCTTCCCTTTCAAACACCCTGTGTGTAGAAATCACATGTTCAGAGCTGCCCGGCCTCAGCGCCTGCCAGGCAAACCGCGGTGGCAAGAGCAGGGGCGCTGCTCCCGAAGAGGCAGCTGGACTTGACTGTGAACCGACAATGGGCAGAGCCAGGGGCACTTGTTATAGGGTGACAGACTTCGACTCCTTTTACAGAGATGTTAGGACGGGAAGTGTCCATGTGGAACGGAATGCAAGCGGGGCGTTCTACTCTGGGGCCCACACTGCCCTGCCCACAGCTGTGGTCCGACTGGGGTGTCCCTGCATGGACTTCTGGACCCCTGCGCTGCACAGCTCCCCTTCTGTCTGGGGCCCTGTCTTGCACACTCTAGCTGCCAGAGATGTTGATCTCTGCCTCTTCCACTCAGAAGTACTGCGTTCTGCTTGGGAAACATCCCTGGTAAGGAGTGGGGCAATCACGGGGCTCGCGCTGGAACTCCCGCCTCAGAGCCTGCAGGTGCGTGCTGCCTGCTGTCCACTGCCTGAATAGAGTTGTTTCGTATTTTTCTATCTGTCTATGGCAGGAGGGCTAGTTTGGCACCAGGTCCACTGTCATAGCCAGGCTGTCTTTAGTAACTTACCGTGTGTCAGGGGCCTCCCAGAGGGGAACATAACGTGCATCTCACAGGTTCGCCTGTTTGAGGAACCCTATTTTCTTTTTTTCTGAGATGGAGTCTCGCTCTGTCGCCCAGGCTGGAGTGCAATGGGGCAATCTCTGCTCACTGCAACTTCCGCCTCCCGGGTTCAAGCGATTCTCCCACCTCAGACTCCCGGGCAGCTGGGATTTCAGGCACTCACCATCATGCTCGGCTAATTTTTATATTTTTGTAGAGATGAGATTTCACCATGTGGGCCAGCCTGGTCTTGAACTCCTGACCTCAAGTGCTCCACCCATCTCAGCCTCCCAAAGTGCTGGGATTACAGGCGTGAGCCACTGTGCCTGGCCTGAGGGACCCTGTTTTCACAGAACCTTTTGTGGGACTAGTGTGTACCAGCTTTGGGAAACCAAGATTTCCAAATCCTAGAGCTTAGCCCCTGAAGAGGGACTGAAACCTGCTGGGAAGGGCTGCACCACCAGGGCTGGTACCCCACTGCCATCCCGACTAGTGCCTCCATGTGGAAGGGATGTGAGCATACATTCTTAAATGCTGTTCTGTTACTACACTCACACTACCCCGCTGGTTGTGTGGCCAGTGCAGAGCCTGCAACATCAGAATTACAGGGGAAGCCATCCACCTGCCAGGCCTGTGATTGGCCAGTCACTGGTCAGTTAACAGAAAGAGCCCCGAAAACGATGCACACACACGCCTTAAACCAAGCTTGTCCAACCCACGGCCTGCGGGCTGTAAATGGCCTAGGATGGCTTTGAATGAGGCCCAATGCAAATTTGTAAGCTTAAAAACATTTTGAGATTTTTCTGCGATTTTTTTCGCTTTTTTTTTTTTTTTTTAGCTCATCAGCGATCGTTAGTGTATTTTATGTGTAGCCCAAGACAATTCTTCTTTTTTCCAGTGTGGCCCAGGGAAGCCCAGAGACTGAACACCACTGCCTTAACCACTTCCACCACAAAACACACAAAAAGGACATTCATTTAATAAAAGTAGCAATATTACACTGTTTGAAAGAAATAAGATTTTCTTGTAACATAGTCTATTTAAAAAATGACTCAAAACACCACTGGCAGTTGATTCAGGCTTTCAGCTCTGGCATGGGAGGTCTTCAAGCTGTGTCACCACCTCCTTTCTCGATATGTGAAGTATTTGTGTTTGTCACACACCAGATGCTTCTTGTCTCACACATCACAACATTTTCCAATGTCATTATTAGTCTAGATTGGCGGACCGTCTTTATAAACTGCAGATTTTGTAATTTTCCATAGCACAGCCCATCTCAGAGCAATTTCCTCCAGGACTTAGTAAACCTAACACAGGGAATTTTACTCACCACCAGTGGTGCGTCGTAAATAATGTGTAAATAATGTGTTTGATACTGGTAACTTTCAGAGATTCTTATCTTTGCATTTTTCCAAAATGGAACTAAAAACATTCACTTGTATGAGACTCTGTCTCATACATTCCAGAGATCCCAGGATGGGGCAAAGATGTTACACTCATCATGGAAAAAAGATGACCTTATGTTTCTCTTGTAAAGTTCTGTACACCGGGGCTGTCAGGGAGCCTGGCTGGGGAGCGCGGGCACATTCCTTTCCCCCAGAGGGACCATTTCAATCTCTTCTAATCTTGAGCACCTCCCATGTCCTTCTCACACTTTTTTTTAAAAACTAAAATTGGCTTTTTGAAGAACTGTCTTGTAAAGTACCCCTCATTGTCATTTAGCTTGTTCCTCTAGCTCTTATACTTCCCATAAACTTGAAGTTAGGTATGAATGCTTGGTTAGATCAGACTAAACATTTTTGGTAGGTATACTGCATAGATGACTCACACTGGGGACACAGCACTTCAGGTGGTCCCACAATTAGGGATGCTAAGTTTTATCATGCAGATCAGCTGGTGACCCCAGATGACTCTGGGGACATGCTTTCCCTTTGCAATTAGCGAGTTCTCTGTGGCATGATCCTTGGGCTTGTGTGCAAACATCCCTTCTTCAACATCCTTCCCAGTTATCTCAGCAGTTGATCCCTTGCCCGAACCAACGGCTGGGATTCTGCTAGGGAACTTCTTCTCGGTTGATGTTTTCCTGGCAGACTCTTTTGGTTTTTGGAACCCAAACTTGCATTTTGTATTTATGGGGTTTTCTATGTGTGTATTTTGCATATACATACATAGGACACCTGTATTTCCCTTTACAATTTTTTTGGCTGATATTATAGAAAATTTACATTAATTACCCCAAACTCAGTAATGTTTTAAGCAAAAGATGGGTAGAATTCTTAAGATACATTTCATAAACAACTGGTAGAATGTACAAATCACTTATTTACTCCTTTAACAAAGGAGATGTGTGACACAGGCACGGCCGCATCGAGAGCTGTCTGTGGGGATGGTGAGCTACTCGGGAGGCTGAGGCAAGAGAATCCCTTGAACCCGGGAGGTGGAGGTTACAGTGAGCCGAGATCGCGCCACTACATTCCAGCCTGGGGGGAGAGAGAGCAACCCCCCAAAAAAAAAAAAAAAAAAAAAAAAAAAGAAATACATGCTCATTACAGAAAATTCAGAAGAACTATAGAGTATAAAGGAAAAAAGAAACCAACTACCCACAAGGGCTTCTCATTTTGGCGTATTTCCTTCCAGTGTCTTTTCTTTTTTTATTTTATTTTTTTGAGATGGAGTCTTGCTCTGTCGCCCAGGCTGGAGTGCAGTGGCGCAATCTTGGCTCACTGCAACCTCCGCTTCCCAGATTCACGCCATTCTCCTGCCTCAGCCTCCCAAGTAGCTGAGACTACAGGTGCCCGCCACCACGTCCGGCTAATATTTTTGCATTTTTAGTAGAGATTGTGTTCGCCAGGATGATCTTGATCTCCTGACCGCACCCGGCCAAGATCTACAGGCGCCCGCCACCACGCCTGGCTAGTATTTTTGTATTTTTAGTAGAGATCGTGTTAGCCAGGATGGTCTCGATCTCCTGACCCCTCTTAAACTCAGTGCATGTAGACACCAGAGAAAAGACTGGAAGGAGGCCAGGCACGGTGGCTCACGCCTGTAATCCCAGCACTTTGGGAGGCAGAGGAGGCCGGATCACGAGGTCAGGAGATTGAGACCATCCTGGCTAACACGGTAAAACCCTGTCTCTACTAAAAATACAAAAAACTAGCCGGGCATGGTGGCGGATGCCTGTAGTCCCAGCTACTTGGGAGGCTGAGGCAGGAGAATGGCGTGAACCCGGGATGCGGAGATTGCAGTGAGTGGAGATTGCGCCACTGCACTCCAGCCTGGGGGACAGAGCCAGACTCCACCTAAAAAAAGAAAAAATTAGCTGGGTGTGGTGGCAGGCGCCTGTAGTCCTAGCTACTCAGGAGGCTGAGGCAGGAGAATGGTGTGAACCCAGGAGGTGGAGCTTGCAATGAGCCGAGATCACGCCACTGCACTCCAGCCTGGGATCAAAAAAAAAAAAAAAAAAAAAAAAGCTGAAGACCAGTGACAAAGTAAAGTATCTGCAACACAGATGACATACTAAGGTTTAGTATCATTCATCGATAGAATCTCCGTAAGTTAATAATAAAAGGGCAAATGCACTGGATTAAAGCTAGCAGAAAGTATCAAGAGTGAACAAAAGGAGAAAGTGGTTGAAAACAGGCGCCAGGGTTAGACTTATCTGTAATTAAAGGAATGCAACTGAAACCTAATGAAATGGCCATCACTAGACTGAAGGGGAGGAGAAAGTGGGCCCAGGCCAGGCACACATGCTGGGAGGGAGGCACATAGCCTCTCCCTGAGCAGCCCCTACCTGTGCCCCCCACTCCTTGCAGCTCACACCCAGACAGCCCTGGGCCAGGGGTGCCAAGCTGGCACAGGCTGCTTGTGCTGGGCACTGGCTACAGGAAAGCATTCCATCAAGAGGGCTGAGGAAGCACAGCTGTGGCATGGGGCAGGCCTGCAACGTAATCCAAATGGCATCACTTAGCTTAAATGAGCGGGCAGCATCTGCCAACAAAGCATCTGGGAGGGTCCTGGGGAGTCCCCTGTGCCAGCAGGGCAGTGGGCAGATGGGCTCCATGCCGGCATCAGACACCGTGAGGGTGGAAACTTTCCTGCCAAATGTTTCTCCTCCCCTGGCTACTGCCTTTGGTCACTGTGATGCCACCTTTCCCCTGGATTACTGGGAAGAGGGTGGGGGCCTGAGCAGGGCAGTGCTAGCCCACCCTCCAGGCCCTGGATGTCAGCTTGAAACAAGTCCCGTATGGCAGGGGTGAGATGCATCATGTTGTTGAACTATCTATTGCTATCCTCCACCTATTTATCTATTGAATTGTTTTCTTTCACTTTAAAGAGCTTTTTGTATGTCATAGAAAATAACCTTAACCTTAACCTTTCAGGTGACCAACGGACTCTTTCATCATGCAAAATATATACGCTTTATAAAATTAGATATATCTATTCTTTCTTTTTTCACTTCTGATTTTTTAATCTTGGTTAGGAAGCTCTCTACGATACTTTTTCTTTTTCTTTTTTTTTTTTTTTTTTAAGATGGAGTCTAGCTCTGTCACCAGGCTGGAGTGCAGTGGCACGATCTCAGCTCATTGCAACCTCTGCCTCCCAGGTTCAAGTGATTCCCCTGCCTCAGCCTCCTGACTAGCGGTGACTACAGGCGTGTGCCACCACACCCAGCTAAATTTTTGTATTTTAGTAGAGACAGGGTTTCACCATGTTGGCTAGGATGGTCTTGATCTCCTGACCTTGTGATCCGCCTGCCTCGGCCTCCCAAAGTGCTGGGATTATAGGCAAGAGCCACTGCGCCCGGCCTTTTTCTCTTTTTTTGAGACAGCATCTCCCTCTGTCGCCCAGGCTGGAGTGCAGTGGCACGATCTTGGCTCACTGCAACCTCCGCCTCCTGGGTTCAAGTGATTCTCCTGTCTCAGCCTCTCCAGTAGCTGAGACTACAGGTGCATGCCGCCACGCCTGGCTCATTTTTGTATTTTTAGTACAGATGGGGTTTCACCATATTGGTCAGACTAGTCTCAAACTCCTGACCTTAGGTGATCCGCCCGTCTCAGCCTCCCAAAGTGCTGGGATTACAGGTGTGAGCCACCGTGCCTGGCTGCATGTGGTATTTTTAAGGCTCTAAATGCCCTACAGAAAACTTGTATGAAACACAGCCATCTCGGTAGTCACGAGGTATGCCTGCTGCCATCACAGGCTGGTTGCAACTGCATTCTACAAGTCTTTGCCAACCTGACAGATAACACTGTATCTCACTGCTTTAGTATATTTTAAAAAGTAATGAGTTATGGCCAGTTATGGTGGCTCACGCCTGTAATCCCAACACTTTGGGAAGCCGAGGCAGGCAGATCACTTGAGGCCAGGAGTTCAAGACCAGCCTGGCCAACATGGCGATACCCCATCTCTACTAAAAATACAAAAATTAGCCAGGCATGGTGGTGGCAGTCACCTGTAATCCAAAATACTTGGGAGGCTGAGGCAGAATTGCTTGAACCTGGGAGGTGGAGGTTGCAGTGAGCTGAGATCATGCCTTTACACTCCAGCTTGGATGACAAGAGCAAAGCTCCGTCTCAAAAAAAAAAGAAAAGAAAAAGAAAAAAAATGAGATAGGAAATGCTTTATGTATTTACAAGCAACTGTTACTTCTTGCTCTGTGAACACCCCTAGTTTTCAAGTGATACCTGGGTGTGAGCTGTTTTTAATGTAAGGATGTTAGCCCTGCATCTGACACATGTGGATAACATATTTTCCAATGTTATCTGTAGCTGGCCTCCACCCAGTTGGCCAGCCTTTTCTATGTTCCTTCTGCTCATTCAAATATGTTTCAGGCACTGGCTGGGCATGGTGGCTCACACCTGTAATCCCAGCACTTTGGGAGGCCCAGGAAGGAGGATTGCTTGAGCTCAGGAGTGTGAGACCAGCCTGGACACCACAGTGAGACCTTGTCTCTACAAAAGATTTTAAAATGGTCCGGACGTGGTGGCTCACTCCTGTAATCCCAGCACTTTGGGAAGCCGAGGTGGGCGGATTACCTGAGGTCAGGAGTTTGAGACCATCCTGGCCAACATGGTGAAACCCCATCTCTGCTAAAAACACAAAAATTAGCCGGGCGTGGTGGCATTCACCTGTAATCCCAGCTACTCAGAGGCTGAGGCAGGAGAATCGTTTGAACCTGGGAAGCGGAGGTTGCAGTGAGATTGTACCATTGCATTCCAGCCTGGGTGACAAGAGCAAAACTCCGTCTCAAAAAAACAAAAAATGAATCGAAACAAAAAACCCACAAATGTAGCCAGGTCATTGGTGCACACCTGCAGTCCCAGCTACTCGGGAGGCTGAGGTGGGAGGATCACTTGAACTCAAGAGGTCAAGGCTTCAGTGAGCCATGATTGTGCTACTGCACTCCAGCCTGGGTGACAGAACGAGACTCTGTCTCCAAAAAAAAAAAAAAAAAAAAAAAAAGTGTATCGGGCACTATTCCAGATGCTGGTGAGATAAGAGTGAACAAAACAATATCCATACAGCGGAAAATTATTTGGCCTTAAAAAGAAAGGCAATTCTGACACACGCTACAGAATGGGTGAATCTTCAGGTCAATATGCTGAGTGAAGTAAGCCAGTCACAAAAATAAATACTGCATGATTCCAGTGATATGAGGTCTGTAGTTAAATTTATAGAGACAGAAAGTAGAAGGGTCATTGTCAAGGTCTGGGAAGGGGAAAATAGGGGGTTATTGTTTAATGGGTACAGAGTTTCAGTTTTATAAGTTGAAAAGAGTCCTAGAGATGGATGGTGGTGATGGCTGTGCACCATTATGAATGTGCTGAATACCACTTACTGTACACTTAAACATGGTTAAGATGGTAAGTTTTATTTTATGCAAGTTTTACCACAATAAAGAAATTGGGAGGGAAAACAAAGTAAACCAAACACTGATTTCCCTGCCCTTATGAGGTTTATATTATACAGTGGGGGAGACAGACACAGAAGTAAAATAAATAAGTAGGACTTCTGTTTCAAGCCATGATAGAACAGCTGGTGCTGGGCTCCTGCCTTTGTCACAAGCTACTAGAAAATAGGATAGAATAGGCCGGGCGTGGTGGCTCACACCTGTAATCCCAGCACTTGGGGAGGCCGAGGCAGGCGGATCATGAGGTCAGGAGATGGAGACCGTCCTGGCTAACATGGTGAAACCCCGTCTCTACTAAAATACACAAAAAATTAGCAGGGCGTGGTGGCGGGCGCCTGTAGTCCCAGCTACTCAGGAGACTGAGGCAGGAGAATGGCGTGAACCCGGGAGGTGGAGCTTGCAGTGAGCTGAGATCGCACCACTGCACTCCAGCCTGGGGGACAGAGCGAGACTCTATCTCAAAAAAAAAAAAAAAAAAAAGGATAGAATATATGAAATAATTGTTTTTATACATTGGACAACAGGTAACACAGACAGTGATTCTTGAGACAGGAAACAAATGAGGTGGGCGGTGTGATCATCTGAGCCTTCTGCCTGGAGGAACTTTCCGGACTACAAGGAGGCGGAACCCAAGCAGAGCCTGGTGGCCACACAGAGTTGAGATGGTAATTGTAGTTTGGGGAGGCAAAGGGAGCTGGAATGTATAGATAGGAGTGAGCTATGTAGGGAAAAAGCCTCCAGAAATCCACATGGTATCCTCTTGAATCCTGGACTGAAGATGAAGCTGTGCTAGGCAGAGTGAAAAGCTAAAGGCTGGTCGAAGAACTACTAGGCAGCCCCGAGCTGCAGAATGCCCAGAGCTCACCCACAGTAGGTCCATGTTTGTGTTCCCACCAACCACAGTGGAGAGAACTTAAATACACAGGATATTCACCAGAGATCCCAGGAGGGCCACAGCTTCAAAACAGTGCTAGATTAATCTTACGGGGTAGACTATTTAGATGTACTCTAATAAAGCTTAAAAACAAGCCTCAAAAGGATCAAGCTGTAACTTAATTGCCTGTCAGATAAAGTCCAGTATGTTTTGAAGGAAAACGACATAAATTCCAGACGTTCAACAATTGAACACCATAAAGCCCAGGATCTAATAAAAAATTACAAGACGTGAAGAAGGAAGGACTTAAAGGAAAACACGAATCTAATGAAGAGAGAAAAATAATCTACCAAAAAAAAAAAGCCAAATGTTCTTTTAGAGTTGAGAAAAATACAATATCTGAAATAAAAAATTCATGACATGGGCTTAACAGCAGATAGGATACTAGAGATGAAAAGATCATGATCTTGAAGATTTAACAACAGAAATTATACAAACAAGCACAGCAAGATGAAAGCCCGAGGGGTGGAACAGGGTGGATGGAGGAAATGGCCGCAGGGGCCTCGCTAGTACCAGAGGAACATGCATAACTGGGTTTTCAGAGAGAAAGCGGGGTGGGGGAGCAGCGGCAGAAACAGTTTTAGAGAAAATAATTTCCAGAAGCTTTCCACACTGGATGAAAACCATAAATTCACAGATCCAGTGGACCCTAACACATCAAAGAAAATAAACTACACCGTGGCACATTATATTCAAGTTGCAGAAAACAAAACAAAATAAGAAACAACGATTAAAAGAACATTTAAATAGCAGCCAGAGGAAAAAGGACAAAAATGACTGCTGGCTTCTTATTAGAAATAATGCAAACCAGGGCCATGTGTGGTGGCTCGTACCTGTACTCCCAGCCCTTTGGGAGGCTGAGGCAGGAGGACTGTCTGAGCCCAGGAGTTCGAGACCAGCCTGGGCAACATGGCAAGATCCCATCCTATTTTTTTTTTTTTTTTTTTTGAGACAGAGAGTCTTGCTCTGTTGCCCAGGTTGGACTACAGTGGCACGATCTTGGCTCACTGCAACCTCTGCCTCCTGGATTCAAGCAATTCTCCTGTCTCAGCCTCCCCAGTAGCTGGGACTACAGGCACGTGCCACCACGCCTGGCTAATTTTTGAATTTTTAGTTGAGACAGGGTTTCGCCACGTTGGTCAGATTGGTCTCAAACTCCTGACCTGAGGTGATCCACCTTGGGATTACACGCGTGAGCTGCCGCGTCTGTCCCTGTCTCTATTTATTTTTAAAAAATATTTTTAAAATAATAAAAATTTTATAAAGGAGAAATAATGCAAACCAGAGGATGAACGAACAAAGTATTTAATGTGCTTAAAAAGGAAAAAAAAAAACCCTGTCAAGCTAGAGTTGTGTATCCATAATATTAAATTCCAAAAACGCAGGCAAATTAAATAGATTTTTCAAACAAATCAAAGTGAAGGATTGGTTTACTGCAGAATGCACAACGACAAAAAAACAGAATTCTTCAGGTGGAAGGGAAATACCAAGTGGAAACTCAGATCCACACAAAAGAATAAACAATGCCAGAAATGGTAAAATAAGTGAGTTTTCTTGTTTTTAAATTTCTTTTTTTTGAGATGGAGTTTCACTTTTTTGCCCAGGCTGGAGTGCAGTGGTGCGATCTTGGTCCACTGCAATCTCCACTTCCCGGGTTCAAGTGATTGTCATGCCTTAGCCTCCTGAGTAGCTTGGACTACAGCATGTGCCACCATGCCCAGCTAAGTTTTGCATTTTTAGTAGAGACAGGGTTTCACCACGTTGGCCAGGCTGGTCTCAAACTCCTGATCTCGGGTGATCCACCTGCCTTGGCCTCCCAAAGTGCTAGGATTACAGGCATGAGCCACTGCGCCTGGCCATTTTTAAATTTCTTTAAAAGATAAGTATCATGGGGATCATAAGATATTTAAATATAAAATATATAGATTGTGATAAATTAAAAATGCATTTTTAAATTCTAATCACCAAAACAATCCTCCCTCCAAACAATCAACAACAAGAAAACACTAGTACAGAGGTATAGCAAATAAGCCAATAATAGAGTTAAAATAGACTGCAAAAAAAAAAAAAATCTCACTCCAAAAAGTAGGTAGGAAAGAGTAAACAAAGAATAGATGAGACAAATAAAAAAGAAATACTAAGATGATAGACTTAAACTCAACCATTACACAAAATGTAATTAAATGTAATTATATTAAATGTAAGCAGTCCAAACACACCACTTAAAAGGCAGAGACTGTCAGACTGGAGAAGAAAGCACAAAAAACACATTTTAATTGTAAAGGTACAGGTTAAGAGTAAATGGATGGAGAAAGATTCCATGAGAGCGCTAATCATAAGACAGATGAAGTGGCCATGTTAATTACAGACAAGATACCCTTCCAGGACAAGGATAAAGAGGATAGCAAGAAAGAACAACATTTCATATGATAAATGGATCAATTCATCAAGAATTCCTCAATTCTAAATATGTATGCACCTGATAACAGAGTTTCAAAATACAAGAAACAAAAACTGATGGAACTGAAAGGAGAAATGGATCCACTGACAATTATAGTTGGAAGGTTTCAACATTCGCCTCTCAGTAATTGGAACAAATAGGCAGAAAAATCAACAAACATAGTATGTAGGTTATCAGAAACTTAAGACTGGTTCTCTATTTCTGCCTTAGAGACTAATGATGTGCATCTCAAATGTGATATGAGCGTGGAACTGAGTTTCAGAATTCCTGGTTTGCAGCTTTCCTTCCTGGAATGCAATTCTTTACCTGTAAAATGGGGTAATATGACCTTATCCACATGGTTGCTGTGATAATTGGATCAGAATGGAAAGAGGTATGGACACTATAAAGTGCTGTGCAAATTCTGGCTATTTTTTACTATCTTTGGTGGCCTAAGGAACAGGATTCTTCTGTGTTACAGGGTCAGGCACTATCTGGCCCCTAGTGATTGATCACCAGCCTGCCTGCCTCCCTGCTAGCTGTGGTGCCCAGGTTGGCCCCTGCCTGTGGTCTCAGCACTCTGTGCCCCATGCTCTGTTCCTAGGCAGGGCATGCAGAAGGAATCATAAGCTTCGCGAACATTGCTTCAGTATCAGCTCGTTTCCCAAACCTGCTCCCTAATTTTTTGCCAGGTGCCCTTTCCCTATTACCTGGTCCTCTGTCTCTGGACTCCTTATTCCTGTTGTTTGGTTTCTTTGGGTGGTTCCCTGGCTTCTTTGCCAACCCCTATGCACTAATCCAACCAGCCTACCACCAGCCACACCTTCCTTCAAGGGTGGGCTGCACATAGACCCATCTGGACTCATTAGGCCCCCCCGGCCTGGTACATCTTTATCACCTGCCAAATTCTGGCTCTGATCTTCCCAGACATGCTCTGGTATCATATCATGACACTACTCAAGACCCAGTGCCACTAATAAGGGGCAAGGAACATTTGCAGCAGGCCACCGGTGTTCTAGGGAAACTTGGATGACCTTTTAAAATGGGGAAAGGAGAACGCACAGGACATAAGCAGGGTCAGCAGCACAGCTAGAGGACAGACAAGGAAGAATGATGCCTTACACTCAGTATGAGTCCTGGATTAGACTGAATGTATCTGAGGACACTACTACATTCACAGCATCACAGGGTGACACCTGTGCCGCAATCTCTGCAGGGGCCACGTGCTACGGGAAAGGCAATAAGCTTTGGGAGAATTCTCTAAGGGAATCCTAACACTGAAGACTTCAACTCGGGGATCATTTCCCAACCCCTTTAGAGGAATTGCAAAAAGTTCTTATATTCTGTTTCTCTTCCTGCTGACTCCACAACACTAGTCCTGAAACCATACCTGTGACAAGACAAATACAAGGCAAATTCCAAGATGACTAACTGCAGAAACCCATCCAACATTTCCTTCTGTTGTGCTGGAATATATCTGTAGGGAATGCGTCTGCCTCTCTGCTGAGGTTTGGAAACCATTTGGTCAAATGACAATTTTAGGTTCTACCCATACCTAGATCAGGGCTTCTCCAACCTCTGTGCATACTGCAATCACCTGGAGTCTTGTAAAGCAAAGATTTTGACTCAGTTTGCATCTGGGCTATGGTGGGGCCCAAGATTGTGCATTTCTAACAAGCTATGTCAATGCTGCTGATGTGTGGCTCATGCTGAGGAGCGCAGACAACACCCAATACAAGTCTACAAGAGCGCCCACCCCAAATCTCATGACGTGCAGAGTCACTCAGCATGAAGGCTTACAGGAGATTCTTGTATTCATTCATATGACATTTTAATCAGTGAGACCAGTTTAGTCAAAGTTTCATCAACCCCAGCGTGTATTAAACTTACCCAGAACTCTTGCAGCTCTGTTAGATGGCTGATATTTTCAATCTTTTTGATTCTATTTGATGCAATGTCCAACATCGTGAGTTTGTTCTAAAAGAAGGAAATAAAATGTTTCCTGGATTACCTCTGATCAACAGTGATTTGCATGACCACGCAGGCAGTGTCAAGTGCTGACCTTAGGGCTGCAGGTGCACTGCCCTCTCTGCCCTCACAGGATAAGGGCATGCTATGGAGGGTGACGAGACCTGCTTGCCTCCTGCAGCCCTCCCTGGGACAGTGTTTCCATCAGAGCCTGCCCAGCTACCTCCTTGAGCTCTCCTGATCGCTGGGATTTGAGATTGTCAGACTCCAAGCCCAGTGCTCCCAGATCCCTGTCCATTGAGGCCCCTAGTGAGACTGATGGTCCCAGGAAGAACTGAGTAACCCCCTGATGCTCTGAAGAAAGGCTGACAATTGTAGTAACATTTACTTAGTGCTCATCACGAGGAAATGTACGACCAAGTAATCTTCAAAACAAAGTTCCTCTCTTCATTTAGGGATGAGAAACTTGGGGCTCAGTGGGGTTAAGAATCTGCCCAGGCGCATAGTAGCAGTGGGAGAGGCAGGACTCTCAGACCGCAGGCCTATACTCTTGTCTGGGAAGAGGGTGCCAGGAGCATGAGTGCAGAGAAAGGACCCGTGCTGAGGACTGGGTGCTGGGCACTGGGTGCTGGGCCTGCTGAGCACCTGCTGCAGGGTGTGTGTCCCCACCAGGAGACAAGAGTGTGTTTTTAGGATCTTCTACTCTGAAAATGCACATCAGTTACTCACTTTCCAAAACAGGTTAGCTAAGCCTGGGTAATAATTTTGCTTCTCATCAAAAGGAAAACATTTACAAGCTGTCTGAGAACATCTGACAAAGTTCATTCCCTTCTCTGCCCTCACACTCTGCTCCCTCCTGAGTCCCTTCCTTGGTTTTCTACTGCATTTTTGGTATTCCAATTCCAAAGCCTTCCAAGTTTTAAGGGAAAGTTAAAACATTTCTCAAAAGCAAACACTCCTCCCCCCATCTCCCCTGAAATGTACCCAGCCAGTAGCTTTCCTAAGTCGAAAGTGCTATGGCTGTGGCCTGGGAGCTCCTCTGGCTGTACCACCCTTGCTGCCTTGGCGCCCAGCGCCCCAGCTGGCACCAGCTGCGCGTGTCAAGTCTGACACCACTCTCCAGCAGGCTATGCGCGGCATGCTGCCTAGGAGGTGCCTTCAAACCACCCCATCTTGGTGCCCTGGTCGGGTCTGCTCACAGAGTATCAGGCTCAACAGTGTGCAAGGGAGGAGCTCAGTGGGGCGGGTTCAGAGCAAAAAGGACTGCAGGAAAATGTTGCAGAAGACGCGACTGTGGGTAATCCAATGACACACCGCCTGGCGGTGGGGCTGGAACAGGCCTCTCTAGCACGGACGGCAGCTCTCCCCCACACTCTGCACCATTCTGAGATGCTCATGGCCATCTGGTATGCAAGCCCAGAAACTGGCAAAATGAAAGTGGCCTGGAACACAGGCAGGATTTGAGCCTCGTGAGGTCCAAGCACCAAGGCTCAGCGTGAGGCGCAGAGCCAGTGGTGGGCTCTGGCTGTGAGAAACGGTCCCTCACCTCTGAGCTCAGGGATCCAGGTAGGCACTCAACAGCATTTCATATTTTTCTAGGGGAGTTGGACAATGTTGTGAAAACTCATCCAAAAGCAAACTAGTAAGAACTGCTTAAGAAATAGAAAAAAGAATGGAACAGGGTGAGGAGAGCAGGCACACCAAAGGGCATGACACAATGCCACAAAAACTACATCTGTCAGGGACCACTGCAAACATATTCTAGACCAACGGGAGAGCCCAGAGCTGGAGGAAACATGAACAAGACAGGAGTTGTGAGACACTGGGATGGGGGGCGTCGTCTAAGTTCCCACCTGGGACAAAACTACATTTACTTTCTTATTTCCCACCATAAAAATAAATTCTAGATAAATTAAGAAACAAAACTTAGGAGAAAATATTTGTCTGATCTTTAGTTGAAAAAAATGGCAGAGGAAAGACTGTCACATTTGATCATGATGAAGATTACAATAACATAATTACCTTTAATACAACAATTTTTTTTTTTTTTTCTGTTTTGTTTCAGAGGCCCAAGAATAGTCTGGTGTTTAACCAAGATCACAGTGTAGCACTTCTACTGGTAAAATTCTGAATTACACTTCTTTCCAGTTTTCCTGGGACTGGCTGCTTATCTGAACTGTGCTGCAGATTGTTTGTCTCCCAGTGGACGCCTGGTGGTGACTGCAGGGCCTTGGCTCAGGGAGGCCAGGGTGCAGGAGGGCACCAGAGCTCCCTTGAGCATGGGCTCCCTGCTGCGCAGCCCACCCGGCCCCAACCCCAGCCCCTGCCACAGTCCTCAGCGCCACATTCCACAGCAGGCACGTCTCCACTTACCACTCTAAACTACACGGGGGAACACTTGGTTTGCACGCTAGTTTTATAAACTTTTAATTTCAATGCAAAGTCAAAGGAAGGTGACCAAAACTTTCCACAGGCAAATTTGAATTTTTCCAAAATTTTATGCAGGTGTTGGTGAAATTTACTGATGCCAACTAGGCCCTGGGGTTGAGGCACAAAGGCCTTTAATGAGATTGAAACACTATGTTTATAGACCAATCTGGTTATATTTGCTGGCAATTTAAAAAACAGAAAAAAACAAGTAAAATTGAATGAGAAAAAGTCTTTTATTTGTCTTGAACACTGCACTGGGGCAGAGCAGGTGAGCTGGAGGCAGCTGAGGAGGGTGGGGGCTCTGTGAGCACACTTCCCCTCAGTATGTGAGGCTGTCCTGCACCTGAGTGAGAAGGGCCGGGGAGGGTGGAAGGAGCATGGACAGGTGAGGACAGGTGTGGACAGCAGGCAGGGAGGAATGGGGGAGGAGGAAGCTGCTCATACTGTAAGAGGAGGAGGGGGCTGGGACTGAGAGCTGGTCCTGTGCTCCCTGTGGGCTGGGAAGTAGGGGCTGAGGCCAGTGGACCCATGGGCAGAAGGTCAGTGGCCTAAAGGGATGCCAGTCACCCTCATGCAGGGCCCTTTACGAGTAGGTTGGGTTTGTTTTTTTCAAACCTTGCAAAATGCCTGCAGTGCACAGTGGGTGTGCAGTGGATGCTGCCCCATTGAGGGAGCCTATGGAAGCCTGTGCTGAAATTCCACATAAAGCGTCAGCCCTTCGAGGCACACTCGGGGCAGAGGGCCAACAGGCACACACAGCTCCTGCACTTTTCGGTATGAGGAGGGGGTCCCTTAGTTTTTAGGATGGGAAGGTCTTTCTGATAAACCTCCAGAGGCAGGGCATCTTCCTGACACTGGCCCGAGAGGCCAGTGTGTGCTGGCTGGCCAGGTGCCTGCCCGCCTGGTGCCCACCACCCACAGCCCCAGACAGACAGTGGGTGTCTTACATTGTTCTCCAGGCCCTCGATGACCTCGATGCCATTGTGGCTGAGGTACAGCTCCCGCAGGTTCACCAGGTTCTGCAGACCCTCGATCTTGGTCAGCCGGTTGCTCTGCAAGAGGGAAACAAGGTTTTGTGTTATCCTGAAGAATTCTAAGAATAGAGCATTTCACTTAAAACATGCTCGAATGGGGCTGGGGCGGTGGCTCATGCCTGTAATCCCAGCACTTTGGGAAGCCAAAGGGGGCAGATCACGAGGTCAGGAGATCGAGACCACCCTGGCTAACATGGTGAAACTCCATCTCTACTAAAAATACAGAAAATTAGCCAGATGTGGTGATGGGCGCCTGTAGTCCCAGCTACTCGGGACGCTGAGGCAGGAGAATGGCGTGAACCTGGGAGGCGGAGATTGCAGTGAGCCGAGATCGTGCCACTGCACTCCAGCCTGGGCAACAGAGCGAGACTCCATCTCAAAAAAAAAAAAGGGCTGGGCATGGTGGCTCACGCCTGTAATCCCAGCACTTTGTGGGGCTGAGGCGGGAGGATCGTGAGGTCACGAGATCAAGACTATCCTGGCTAACACGGTGAAACCCTGTCTCTACGAAAAAAATAAAAAAAAAATTAGCCAGGCGTGGTGGTGGGCACCTGTAGTCCCAGCTACTCGGGAGGCTGAGGCAGGAGAATGGCATGAACCTGGGAGGTGGAGCTTGCAGTGAGCCAAGATTGCACCACTGCACTCCAGCCTGGGTGACAGAGCGAGACTCCGTCTCAAAAAAAAACAAACAAACAAACAAAAAAAACACATGCTAGAATGGGACTCATGTAGAGAAAAAAAGAGGATCAAAATTTTGAGCCTGCTGTACTGAGCTAAAATTCATGCATGGGAATTACATGTTTTTTATATAAAGAATTCATTGTTAGGCCAGGTGCAGTGGCTCTCACCTCTAATCCCAGCACTTTGGGAGGCCAAGGCAGGAGGATCACCTGAGGTCAGGAGTTTGAGACCAGCCTGGCCAACATGGTGAAACCCGTCTCTACTAAAAATACAAAAAATTAGCCAGGCATGGTGGTGCACACCTGTAATCCCAGCTCCTTGGGAGGCTGAGGCAGGAGAATCACTTGAACCCAGGAGGCTCAGGTTGCAGTGAGCCAAGATTGTACCACTGCACTCCAGCCTGGGCAACAAGAGCGAAACTCGATCTCAAAAAAAAAACAAAAAACCAAAAAAAAGAACTCACTGTTAAAAGATATACTTGGTGAAGCTTTACCTGATTTAATAATTTTAAAGTGTAAAAATTACCAAATATTTTAAAGTAAATTAATTATAATTTCTTTCTTTCTTTCTTTTATTTGAGACGGACTCTCGCTCCGTCACCCAGGCTGGAGTGCAGTGGTACGATCTTGGCTTATTGCAACCTCTGCCTCCTGGGTTCAAGCGATTCTCCTGTCTCAGCCTCCTGAGTAGCTGGGATTATAGGTGCCCACCACCACACCCGACTAATATTTATTTTGGTATTTTTAGTAGAGATGGGGTTATCACCATGTTGGCCAGGCTGGTCTTGAACTCCTGACCTCAACTAATCTGCCTGCCTTAGCCTCCCAGAGTGCTGGGATTACAGGCATGAGCCACCATGCCCGGTCTCTAATTTCTTTTAGTACATATTACAACTCAAATTAAACTTTAATAACTTTTTTTTTTTTTGAGATAAGAGTCTCGCTTTGTCACCCAGGCTGGAGTGCAGTGGCACAACCTTGGCTCACTGCAATGTCCTCCTCCTGGATTCAAGCATTTCTCCTGCCTCATCCTCTTGAGTAGCTGGGATGACAGGCACCTGCCACCATGCCTGAATAATTTTTGTATTTTCAATAGAGATGAGATTTCACCATGTTGGCCAGGCTGGTCTCAAACTCCTGACCTCAAATGAACCACCTGCCTTGGCCTCCCAAAGGGCTAGGATTACAGGCGTGAGCCACCACGCCTGGCCTAAGAACTTTTTTTTATATTTTTAATTTTTTTAGAGATGGGCTCTCGCTATGTTGCCCAGGCTGGTCTTGAACTCCTGGGCTCAAGCGATCTGACCACCTAGACCTCCCAAAGTGCTGGGGTTACAGGCATGAGCCACTGCACCAGGCCAAGAACTTTCTTAAAGCCTGGCAAACTTCTGCTTCACCAAGGGTTAAGAGTGGTTTTCACATGCCCCTCAGTGTCAGTAGAGAGGATCAACTAACCACACTGGACCTTGTCCCCAGAGCACTCTGTTCCATCTCGCTTCAAGGGTCCAATTCTGCTAATTTGCTTCCAACACAAAAGGTAAACAGGAGCCTAGGCACACCCAAGTGCTTACCAACTCCCAAATGCAGAAGTCTAACAGGGTTGATATTCTCTGTGCAATGGAAGGAATTGCTTCTACCATTGAGCCAAACACTTTAGAATTTAGAATAAGCTCCACCTTCTGAAGAAGTCCCCTTTGGCTAAAAACCATCTAGGACTGCTACTGGGGGGGAAGGTGGGGGTTGGTGGGTGGAAAAAGCCAAAAACATGGCACTTAAGAATGAAATTTTTTGGGAGGCCAAGGCAGGAGGTTCGCTCGAGTCCAGGAGTTCAAGACCACCCTGGGCAACATAGGGAAACCCCTTCTCTACATAAAATACAAAAATTAGCCAGGCATGGTGGTGTGCACCTGCAGTCCCAGCTACTTGGGAGGCTGAGGAGGGAGGATTGCTTGAGCCTAGGAGTGTGAGGCTATAGTGAGCTATGAATGCACTTGTCACTGCACTCCTGCCTGGATGACAGAGTGAGACCTTGTCTCTTAAAAAAAAAAAGAAAGGCCAGGAGTGGTGGCTCATGCTTGCAAACCCAGCATTTTGGGTGGCCAAGGCAGGAAGATCACATGAGGTCAAGAGTTCAAGACCAGCCTAAGCAACACGGTGAGACCTCATCTCTTCCACGCCTCACCCCCTCGACAAAATATTAGCTGAACGTGGTGGTGCATGCCTTTAGTCCTACCGACTTGGTAGGCTGAGGTGGGAGGTTGGCTTGAGCCCAGGAGTTGGAGGCTGCAGTGAGCTATGATAGCACCACTGCACTGCAGCCTGAGTGACAGATAAAGACCCTGTCTCTAAAAAAGTAAAAAAAAAAAAAAATAATAAATAAAAAAGAGAATCAAGTTTTTGCTTGGCACATGTGTGTATAAAGTCTATGGTATCCAATGTTTCAATTGCTTACTAACAGTGAAATGAAGTGCCAATTGTGAAGGCAGTGAAGGATAAAAACTAAGGTTGTGTCCAGCAGCATTGGCCCTGCCAGGGCTCGCGGGGAAGGGCAGCTCAGGAAGCTCCGTACCTGCATACTGAGGACTGTCAGGTTGGTGAGCGCATCCAGGTTCTGAAGTTTAGTAATTTTGTTTTTCCCCAAAAACAAACTCTCCAGGTTGGTTAAGGTGTCAATATTTTCGATTGCCTGTGGAAAGGACAGAACAGCAATGAGTACTGCAGTTGACGGGCTGCGCCAGGCAGCCGGCAGGTGCCTGGACTGGGGCAGAGCTGTCTGGGCTTCAGCTCTGCGATGTGGGGCTAGTGACGTATCTGCTAAGACTTCCAGTGGAAATCCTACTTGAAGGTAGAATACAATAGTGGCGAGTCCAAGATTGTCTTGAGCTCACTCCCAACCCTCTGATTTCCTGGGGTGCTAAGGAACAGTCTCAGAACCCAATGACCAGTAGATTCCCAAGTCCCTTCCAGTTCTAAATTTGTGAGCTGACACATTAAAATGTCCTCCTGCCGGGCACGGAAATCCCAGCACTTTGGGAAGCTGAGAGGGGCGGATCACAAGGTCAGGAGATCGAGACCATCCTGGCTAACACAGTGAAACCTTGTCTCTACTAAAAATACAAAAAAATTAGCCGGGCGTGGCGGCGGGCACCTGTAGTTCCAGCTACTCTGGAGGCTGAGGCAGGAGAATGGCGTGAACCCGGGAGGTGGAGCTTGCAGTGAGCCGAGATTGTGCCATTGCATTCCAGCCTGGGCAACAGCACAAGACTCCGTCTCAGAAAAAAAAAAAAAAAAAAAAAAAAGTCCTCCCAAGAGCCTCAGCCTCTACAGAAGTGAGGTATGGGGCACTGTGACCTCAAGTCTTTGAAATCCTGGGACCCTCACTTAGGATTCCTGGGGGGGCCTCACACCACAGTACTCTTCCCCTCTTGCCCAGTTTCCACACCCTCCTACATCACTCTTCCTTGCTGTGATCAAGTGCTCCTCTATTCAACCATAAACCTCCAGAGGCAGTGACCACGCTGCCCTGTCTGGTCTCCCCATGGTGACTTGCCTGCAGCAGGATGTTTAATGACTGTTTATTGATTTGACTTCAGTTTCCCTCCTCTGTCAGTTCACTCTCTCTCAGAACAAGTCATTCTTTAAATATTTCAGCAGACACAAAATAACCAGATGAGGTACATGCTAACCACGAGGGGACTCCAGGAGGGAAGATGGTGTGCTAATCCACACACCACCGCAGGACTTGGTGGGGGCGGGGGCATCCTCACATGCTGTAGCCTGCATTAATTTGTGATGAGCCACTGTTCCCCTAGAAAGTTCCATAGTGAGACACTTGGTAAAGTGCGGACATCTGGGCTGCTCTCTAGTTTTAAATGTGTTGCTTTGCTATTTGTGGCCATAAGATCTCTAACAATAACTGTCAAGAGACCCTTGCCAAAACCACCCTCCCTTGGTTTGTATCCTGTCCAAGCTCTCAAGGGCCCAGGACAGACATAGCATGCTATAATACTTCCAGAAGCCAAACAGAGGGGCATTCTGAACATGGGCAGGGGCGGACGTGCTCAGAAACACCTGCCAAAGCCACTAAGCAAGGCCGGGGGAAGCACAGGCTCTGTGCCATGACCCTGATTAGGAGCCAGGCGTGGGGCTCGAATGCTCTTTTGGCTGACAGAAGTCCTCCTCCCTGCCCACGGGAACCCTCCTTCCTCTCTGCACGGCAGATCCACCTCCAATGTCAGTCCTCCTGGGACACCCTCTCAAGTTCCCCTCCAGCACATGACGGTGGTTATGAGTCAGCTGGTGAAGACTTGATCCTGCTTCTGTGGAACACCAGATCACTTTTCAAAAGTCTTTTATTTCCATTCTGTCCCATGTTTTCAAGGTCAAATGGATCCTGGAGAACAGATGTAATCCTGCTGGGGACTGTGTCCCAGGAGTATAATGCCGTCCAGGGAGGAAGGCCCAACTCAGCACTGCCTTTGGGAGTGTGTCAGCATCAAGAGACTTTCTAAAGCCGCTGGTATGTACATCAGTTCACTTCAAGTGCCCACTTTGCTGGGCTTGGGAAACTTTCATCTCAAAGAAGCATGCCAGAGAAGATTACTATGAGTAAGTTCAAGAGCAAGGCATTCAGGTCGGTTGGCTCATCTCAGGCAGAATGTAACTGGGAATGGTGTGATTCAGGGCCATGATTTGGATGAAGAGCAACTGAAATCTATGTGCAGAAGAAAGGCTAGACCACTCAGGACTTACTGATACTGACTTCCAGTTAGCATTTTTTCTTAAAAAAACAATAATTTCCTTGTTCATGAAAAAAACCACAGCATCATAAGAAATGCATACTCACCATGCATTCTACATATACCCACTGAGTCCACACACAACCCGCTAGCTGCCTCTCCCTGAATATACTAGTCAGGGCTGTCTGCACCTACCCGGATGCGGTTAGATCCCAGCTCTAGCATCTGTAGTTGATGTAAGTTGCTTAAGTTCTCAATTTTACTGATTTTATTGTTGACCAAGAAGAGTTTTTTCAGTCGTGTCAACTTGTCAACCCCTTCGATGTTTCTCAGCAGATTAAAAGAAATATCTAGAATCCTGAGAACAACCAAAACAGTTTTTTAAAAAATTACATGGGCATAGGTTGCACAGAACTCACAATTTAACCACTGAAGGTGGCATCCCCATCAGGGACTGCAGTCACTACGAGGCGGGCGAGGGTGAGGTGGCCTGACTGTGCCCCTGCTGCCGCCTGGCTCACACTGATGCTGTCGTGAGGGGTTTGGAGGCTGCCCAGGAGCCTGGAGCAAGCCAGAGGCAGCCTACAGGCTCCTGATGCCCTGGCTCCCAGTACAGTATCTGAGACAGAAACTATGTTTCATTCACACCTGTGCCCATGACAGGACCTCACACCAGGCTCTGCACACAGAAGGGGCCTGAGAAGTATTGAATTAGAAATAGAAACAAAACAAGCACAAATGAATGAGCAACAAAGGGCAGAAATCCAGGTAAAGTTATAACTAGGACCTGGCTCCTTCTTTTTTAATTTTAATTTTTGTAGACAGGTCTTGTTATGTTGCCCAGGCTATTTCGAACTTCTAGGTTTGAGTGATCCTCCCAATTTGGCCTCCCAAAGCGCTGAGATTACAGGTATGTACCACTGCACCTGGCCTAGGACCTAACTCCTTAAATTAGAAATGTCACTTTTTTTTTTTTTTTTTTTTTTGAGACGGAGTCTCGCTGTCACCCAGGCTGGAGTGCAGTGGCGCGATCTCGGCTCACTGCAGGCTCCGCCCTCTGGGGTTCACGCCATTCTCTTGCCTCAGCCTCCCGAGTAGCTGGGACTGCAGGTGCCCGCCACTTCGCCTGGCTAATTTTTTCTATTTTTAGTAGAGACGGGGTTTCACCGGGTTAGCCAGGATGGTCTCGATCTCCTGACCTCGTGATCCGCTCGCCTCGGCCTCCCAAAGTGCTGGGATTACAGGCGTGAGCCACCGCGCCCGGCTGTCACTTTTTTTTTTAATTTAAAAAAAGAGTATTCAAAAGGCAAGAGGAAATTCTGGATTAACTTTCCCCTCTACCGATTTCAGTATCATCCCTGAATGGAGGCTTTCCAGAAGTCCCCACTGCAGCCTTCCCATCAAAGATTTACTTTGGAAGCCAGGACTGTTCAGGAAGCCGAAGACATGCATGAAGCCAGTGAGGCCTCCTGGAGCCCTGAACACAGCAGGAAGAGATTTGGGATTCAGATGCAGGGCAGGACCATGTGGCAGAGGCAGCCTGTCAAGGGCTAAGAGCCAGCAGGAAGTTGGCTCTGGAGAGACTGGACACCCCCCACCCAGTGGCCTTCCCACCATGCTGTTCTCCTGTGGGTCTCATGACTCACTCCAGCTCTGTTAGCGCCTCCAGATTCTCAATCTTCTTGATCTGGTTGTCGTAAAGATCCAGCTCTCGAAGACTCTGTAGCTCCTCCAGATTCTCAATGCATTTAATTAAATTTTGGCGGAGGCAGAGAGTCTGGGGGATGGGAAAAGGACAATTGACACAGGCAAGGGGGAGGCCATGAGAAGGCCTCATCCGGTACTGGAGGACACACGACAGGCCTTTCTGGTGGAAGGACATGTCTTCGTTCTCCTGCTGTTTCCTAGAAAGGTGCGGACCTTTGAGAGGCAGGCGGGCAAGGGCACTAAGCTAGAATTCCTCAACACACCTGAGGATGGGCAGGAACCCAAAGGGAGGCAGGAGGCAGGCCCCCCCCCCCCCCAACCAAGCAGGCCTAGCTGGGGAGGGAGGCATTGGCCTGGGGTATGGGTGTTTGCCACTACCTGGCAGAACATAAGAACCTTTGGTGGGCTCAATTTTGACAAATTCAAATGAGATGCACGGAGGACCGTAAAATTCAGTGAGTGCCTAATTGAACACAGACACAGAACTGAGGCAGGCCAGAGTCACAGGTCACTGGCTGCCTGGGCTCAGGAGAGCCAGCCCCAGGGCTGCGCCTCAAGTCCCTCGACTGCAATCTCACACCTGCTGTGCTCCCAGTAAAGAAAGGCCTGCTACAAGGTGGAGGCAGTCACGCCTCCCACAGGCTGGGACAAGGACCACAACTTAGGACTGATTGCTCGATTCTGGACTTATCCACATCCTATGGGTGAGCGTCATAGTCCCCTCATGAGAGTCCCTCTCACCTTCACTTTCTTCAGTACCTCAAATCCTTCAATCTTCCCAATGCGATAATGATTCAAATCAACATCCTGAAACAAAGCAGAAATCTATACTCAGCTATAGCAAAGTGGCTGGAGACCTGTGTCGTCCTGGAAGAGGAGCTATCAGAGGAGGCCTGGAAGTGGGCAGCAGTGGGGGAGGCAGTGCCAGGTGGCTCGGCAGCACACAGATGTCAGTGACAAGGTGTGCTGCGGGGGCTCTTTGGCTTAGTGATGACTATGTAAAACTGGCCCTTAAAATGATTGGTACGTGACATCTTTTTCTCATTCCTTAGATCCTGTATGCACAAAACATAAGCTCAGGCTCTGAGGATATGCACCCCATCCCATCACCATCAGAGACACGCTGTGGGCTCAGGAGGCCCAGCGGCCAGTCATATACAGCCTGGGGCCGTTGGGACCCCCATGTATAATGTAATCATCAGACCCAGACAATGTTTGAGTCAAAGGCATCTCATCTGCCACGCAATCCTCAAGGGTGGAACAGACATGGGGATACCAATCACTGGTAAGAAAAACATGAACACAGGACTCTGACTCAACCAAGGGAGGCTTAGGCCACCTCTCCAGGGAAATAACTTACTAATCTCATACAAGATAATCTGACAGCGTGGTCCATCACCACGCCCAAGGCTGGGCTGCACAGGCGGCATTACCTCTGCATCTCTGTCCAGGTTGATGGTTTCCATGTCCACAGGCAGCTCATGTTCTTCTGAAAAAATAAGAAAAAGAGGTTTGTTCAGAACCCCATTAACAGGAGGCATTGGTGAAGAGCTGCTTCTGGCTGAGGTCTGGGGCTGTTTGGTGCCCAGAGCCAGCTCAAACCCCGAGGAGGAACCAATGGGAAGGTTTGCTTCGGACCTGGAGAATGTGGCAGGGTTAGACCCTGCTCCAACAATAGTGATGTTTTAAGCATTCTGAATTTCCTGAATTCAGATATTGGCAAAGGTGTCCAAACATCCATCTGTGCCTTTGAACTTCCTGAGAAAGGAAATGTGTTTTGAAGCTGTTAGTGGGAAGGAGGGGAGGAAGCAGCTGAGTGCAGGTGAGCAGGGCAGCACTACTGCCTTTCCGTGACTCCCAGAGCCGCAGAACTGGCAGCAGCCTGCCTCCTATGTAGCTTTTCTCTTTTTGTTTGTGGCAATAAACCAGGCTATTAGAATCTAGACCATGCTGGGCACATCAGATGATCTAGGATGGGCCTTTTATTGCTTTGGAAGGTGGCCCAGCATCTACAAACACTTCCCTCTGCAAAGAGCAAAACAAAACAAAACATAGTTCAACAGATAGGATCAAAGAGGCTCACTGAATAATTTAAACACACTTCTCAATGGGGAGACTGGTGAACTCACTCCAGTAGAGAAGCCCATTGGATTTCGCGAGGACTCTCCACCCTGGGAGCCGGCCTCCTCTGTGCGGAGGAGGCAGAGAGCTGCTCTCCCTGCTGAGGCGACAGCCTCCCTGTTAAGCACATCCTCATTTCATTTCATTGTAACCTACCTCAGCATATGTGCTGAAAAGGACTAAGACATACACAGACGCACACACACACACGCATGCACAAAGACACACGCATGCACGACAGTGGTATACACAGACTCATGCAGATACAAACACGCACACGCACCCCTCAAAACACTTAAAAAAAATTAACAGTAATTCCTCAACATCACCAAAGATTGTCAGTGTTCGTATTTCCTCAACTGTCTTAACATTTCTTCCCTTAGTTTACTTGCATTATGATCCAAATAAGGCTGTATATTGTGACTAGATGGTATTTCCCTTTTAAAAATTTTTTTAATTAATTTTTTTTTTAAGAGACAGGGTCTCACTCTGCTGCTAAGGCTGGAGTATAGTGGTGTGATCATAGCTCACTGCAGCCTTGAACTTGTGGGCTCAAGCAATCCTTGTCTTGGGCTCCCAGGAAGCTGAGACTACAGGTGTCAGCCACCATGCCTGACTAATTTTTTAAAACCATGTTTTGCACAATCAGGGTCTCGCTATGTTGCCCAGGCTGGTCTGGAACTCCTAGCCTCAAGTGATCCTCCCACCTTGGCCTCCCAAAGTGCCAGGATTACATGCACGAGCCACTGCACCCAGCCCAGCATTTTTCTTAAATTTCTTTGTTCCCCTTGCAGTTTTCTGTTGTAGGAAAACAAGCTGTTTGTCTTGTAGTGCTTCTCCCAGTCTGGATTCTGTGAATTATACCCATAGGATGCTCTTTCTCCTGTAAACGGATTGTCATTGTCACTACCTTACAGGGCTGTCAGCGCTCTTATTGTGGCTCTTCCTAGAGCAAACGTGCACTTGCTTCTGCAGGGGAGTGAGCTCACACAGCCCTGGACCACATGCCAAGGGCTGGCTCCTCCAGCCTGGCTCCTCACCTCACCTGGAGGCCTCTGAGAGGAGCACTTGACATCAGACCAGCTTAACAAAGTAATGATCCCACATGGCTGCATTCACTTCACTGTTTTTCCACTATGCCTTTTCTATAACCATCAACTGTGGTTGGTTAAAAAAAAAAAATGTTTACTATAGTTTATCCACAACTGTAAAGGATACCAACCTGAGAATTAAATAAAAAGAACTGGGCAAAACCAAGAGATAGATACAAATCACCTCAAAAGACAATGTCAAGTCACCGTTCATAAGCTCAGCAAGTTGCACTGGAAGAGGCGCTACAATTAAGGCAGGGCGCCCAGGTCGTGTAGTCCAAACCAGGACCCTTTGAGAGCAGAAGGGCACAGTTATGCTGGGCCAGCAGGCAGAAACGGGCTCCTCAGGACACATGGTCAGGCTCCTCAGGACATATGGTCACATGGCTTTAAGGGGTCTTGTTTGTAATACATCCAGCATGGCTGGCCGCTCACCACTCAAAATGTCAGCTAACCTCTGAAACAAGGTTTCCAGCCTAGAATGCCCTTCTGAGTGTATTACATATTCATCATATTTTAAAAATAATTTAGGGAAAATAGGTAGAAGGTAACAGTTGACATGATTAAATTTGTTTTAACTGAATTTAAGACTCAAGTAAACACAGGAGAAAGTCTTGGCTCCTCTAAGGGCTAGAAATGCATATTCCCAGAAAATTCATAATCGGCTAATCATCTCGAAGAAAAAAACTTGGATTTTTCCAGGCCAGGCCAGCTGGTCTGCCTTGTAGCCATGTGCCCTTGGACAAGCGGCAGAGAGTCTCATTTTCCTCATCTATAACACATTACCACACTGTGTACTTACAGAACATGATGACAACATCATTAGCCTGTGCTAGTGAGCCAGGGAAAGAAAGCACACAGGGCTTGCTCTGCCAGGACTTGCTCTGCCAGCACACAGGGCTTGCTCTGCTCCATAAACACCCAATGTCTCAGCAGCACCCATCTGAGGATAGCGGGGGCTCCTACCGCTCCACTGTTGGTGACTAAGCCAGGCGATAACGGAAGCTTCCATCTATCACTCCCATGCACTTTATTCCACCCACATCACTTCCAGAACATCAGCCCCAAAGTTCCAAAGTGAATGTGACTGGTACTTTTGTGGTAATCTCCTTGTGTCTTAAAAGTAGGTTGCCATAGTTACCAATTATCTTTGCTGGCACAGAGAGCACAATGTTATTTTAAAAATTAGGTTTGTTTCTTTATAAATTTATTTTCATTTTTATAAGGGATGCATGATTATTCATACACTGTATACAAATCTAGAAAACACAAAATGTATAGATCCTTCTTAAACCTGCTGTTTGGAAAGACTCAGCCCGTTTGATGTGTTTTCTTTCTGTAGCAGGTAAAGTACATACATGCATGCATACTGTTCAGAAACTTTTTTTTTTTTATTTGAGATGGAGTCTCACTCTGTCGCCCCAGCTGGAGTGCAGTGGTGTGATCTCAGCTCACTGCAACCTCTGCCTCCCTGGTTCAAGTGATTCTCCTGCCTCAGCCTCCCGAGTAGCTGGGACTACAGGCGCACACACCACCATGCCTGGCTAATTGTTCTTTTTTTTGTATTTTTAGTAGAGACAGGGTTTCACCATGTTGGCCAGGCTGGTCTCGAACTCCTGACCTCAAATGATCCACCCGCCTTGGCCTCCCAAAGTGCTAGGATTACAGGCGTGAGCCATCACGCCCGGCCACATCTAAGCACTTTAGAAGTCAATCCTCAGGCCTATAAAAATGGTAAGGCAAGACTCAGAAATAATTTCTCTCAGAGACTAAAGGTTTCTATTGCTATGGTAGGACATAGAAACATAGCAGTCAGCCATAACATTTATTTCAAATCTCATTTCCTAAACATATGGTTAATAAAACAATGTTGCGGTTCTTTTTTTTTTCCTTTTTTCTTTTTTTGAGATGGAGTATCCCTCTGTCACCCAGGCTGGAGTGCAGTGGTGCGTTCTTGGCTCACTGCAACCTCCACCTCCTAGGTTCAAGTGATTCTCCTGCCTCAGCCTCCCGAGTAACTGGGATTACAGGCACATGCTGCCATGCCCGGCTAATTTTTGTATTTTTTGTAGAGACAGGGTTTCACCATGTTGGCCAGGATGGGCTTGATCTCCTGACCTCATGATCCACCCGCCTTGGCCTTCCAAAGTGCTGGGATTACAGGCATGAGCCACCACGCCTGGCCAACGATGTCGTGGTTCTATCTCAGACGGCATACTAGTACCAATATTCGTGCTAGGATTTGCCTTCAGTGGAATTGGAAAAAACCACGTCCTTTCTGCAAATGCCGTCAATGAGTCAGCCTGCTGAGGGAGCACCTCGAAGAGCATATCCACCTGCCCTGGGCCACTGAGGGCCCCTAAGGAGCACGGCAGTCCTTCTCCAGACCGACACAGCACCCACGCCCAGGGCCAGACCATGTGCAGCACAGCCCACATCCCCCAACCAGCAGATGTCCCCAAGGGAGCTGCGCCTGGTACCTTCTGGGTCCTCCTCCCCCTGCTCCTCCCCATCCTTCAGGCTCTGTTCACTGAGGTCGGCCACGATGCCGCTGCTGTGTTTCTTCCCTTCTTCATCGCCGGATTCTTCGGACTCGACCCGCCTGTCAACTGAACCCACACATGTCAATGAGCATTCACATCTACTTTATGGGACTTTGAGGAACATATAATAAACACCCAGTTGTAAGTCAAGAGGATTTCATTTAAACATGTTTGTTGAATCCAGTTCAATGAACATTGAGTGTCTCCCATGTCCCAGCACCACTTGAGGCATATGGCCGCAGGGAGAATGGGGAGCAGGGTGTGGTGCCCACATGGACACTTAGGTGAGGAACACACTACTTCTGCCCTCAAGGAGCTTGTGAAGAATTGCCCAGTGTTCTGAAAGCCTTGGATCACCTGTGATTAAATCCACTAATGGAATCAGGTAGTGAAGCACCTCCTGAGTGCCTTTCACTTTTGGGCTGGGTGATCACCACTGTGACCCTTCTGCCACATATCTCCATCCATGCTCTACTATTCATCTGGCTAAGAAAACCAGCCAAGTTCACAGGCCCACGTTCTGAAAGAAATCAAGACTAACTCAAATCAGACTGTGGGCAGGGAGGATCACTAAGAAAAAGGAGAATACAGCCAATAGTGCTGACTGCCCACAGAAAGCTCACTGGTGTGAAATGAGCTTTCACACTGGACACTAGACAGAGTGTTAGCAACTTAAGGCTTTTAAAGGTTCATAAATATTTTTTGAATTAAAGAACAAGGCAATTCAATGTGTCAGGTAAAAATTCTTTGGTAAGGTTGTCAAGTCATTTTCCTTTTTTATAACTTTACTCATGACCTCTTTTGGAAGTCTGTCTGGAAAACATGAGGCACTAACACATTACTTGGAATTATCAACCATACTGAAAATACTCTCTTTCCTGACTATGGTTTATCTACAAAGAGATGTGCTCTTTGAGGGAAAAAGTTCAATTTCATCTTTGTACTTCCTGCTTAGCCTAGCAAAGTAAAACCCAAGAAAGGATTGCTATATAAAACAAGTCCTTATAAAACCCACCTCCGAAACCTCCAAATCCATCTCTTCTTCCCTACCCCCGCAATGACGGTGGCTCAGTTACTTATTAGCTGCAGCCTGGGCTCCTGCCCTGCCTCCTAACTCGTCTCTGTGACTTGTCTGGCCCTGTTTAATCTATTCTCCACTGCCAGAGAGTCTGATCTAATTCTAAAATCCAAATCTGATATTTGAGTCCAAAAGTATTTCTGGAATGCTCTTCCTGAGTTTGCATCTTGCTGCTAGAGCTGCAGCTTTGGCAAATCGTTTCCATTTGAAAGCCTCAATCTCCTAGTCTGTGGAAGGGAGCTAGTATAGAACCTATGCCTCAGCAAGTTGCTGTCACGGTTAAATTAGAAAAGGCACAAGAGCAGTTAGCACGTGCATGACATGCAGGAGATATTTAACAAATTAGTCACCACCAGGCACAGGTCACTTGATGGTCCAGGCTGAGGGAGAGAAAGTTCTACTGCATGACAATCTGGCGCAAAAACCCCAGTAAGAGGAGTGGTGTAGGTTAGGAAAGACTTAGCTAATGAAGGTTGGCCAAAGTGAAGCCTGAGGGCAGCAGAGAGGGTCTGGAACATGGGACAGTGGATCAGCATGTAAGAAAATGACTTTGGTGTACTGCGGATGATGGGCTGGTGAGCAAGGACAATCAATCTAGCCTAGAGATGACGAAGGTCTGAGTTAAGGTACTGGCAATGGGAATGGAGGACGTATCGGAGATTTGGAGATACTTTTAAAAGTAAAAGTCAGAGCTCCTTGACTAATAGGACATAGGTGGGAGTGGGACAGAGAGAAAAGCCGGGCTTTTATATTTGTCATTTACCAAGACATGGAAACAGCTGAAGAAGGAGTGAGAGGGTATGAAGAGGCCCTTCTTACTTAAAAAGACTCAAAGGGTATGAAGTCCAAGACCCTTAACACTACCGCTCCCATCCCCACCACATATGATTTGGTCAAACTCTCCTCCACACCCTTTGACCGCAGTTTTCTTCGTCTTGAGTGATTCTTGCTCTTTTCCCTCACCCCATCCCCAACCTCGTTGCCTTCGAGTTATTCTTCAGGCTCCAGCTCAGAGCTGGCCCTGCTTCTGCAGCAGTCACCACTCCTAAACATGTCAGCCCTTCCTTCTGCACCCGCCCTCCTTCCCCAGCTCCACATTCCCCTTCCCTACCACTTTCACATGAGACAGTGACTGCTCTTCTGGGAGGTCTGTACCCCTCACCAAACCATGGGACCCAAAAGCACTTAAGCACTTGATGACACAACTGATTCCCCAGTTGCTAAGTGGGTGTGTGCACGCATGTTTATACACATACTGTACATGCACATATATGACTGTACCTACAAATATGTAGAAAATTATATATAAATACATGTGTACGTATAACATATACATATATGCATGTGGTTTTTTTTTTTTTTCAACAAAGTGAATGAGGAGGAAGAAAGTTGAATTTAGACTTTTTGGAACTATGACAGCTTTGAAAACAGGTATCACCTTGTGTAACTCAATCTTCTGGTTCCTTGTTACCCCTTCGCAACAGTCCACTCGATTTCAAGAGAAGACCCTTCTCCACCCTCACCACGTGAACCAAGGAGCAGACTCTGGTAGATCCCAGCGCCCACAGCCTCAGTTTCCTCGTCAGCTGACCGAGGAGGCTCCCCCGCCTGTCAATCTCAGAGGCGCGGGGCGAGGCTCCAACTGGACTGAATGGAGCCACCGCGTCCCATTCAGCCCCACCCCCGGCCTGGCCTCGCGCCGCCGCTCTCCCCCTAGCTCTGGGTCCTTCCCGGCCGCTGCCGCCCCCGGGCCGGGGCTCCCCCGAGGTCCAGAGCCTCCCCCGCTCCCCCGGGTCCGGCTGTCAGCTGTCAGGGGGCCGCGCGGCGGCGGCCAGAGGCAGGACGTGGAGTTTCTCTCAGTCACGGAGCAGTTCCAGCCCGCAGCTCCCCCCGCCCGCTGGGCCCTTGGGCCGCCGCCCGCAGAGGCCGCTCACCCTCCATCATCTCCTGCGACTGTTGCTGGCCCGCGCCGCGTTCCGCCGCCATGTTGGCTGCTCTTCCCCTTTCCGGAATCTGTCGCCTCAGACCCCTCAGCCAATCAGGGCTCCCGCCTCAGAGCCGGCCCAGCCAATGGGATTCTGGCGCGGCGACTTCAGCTGCGGCGCGCCTGCGTGGGCCCAGCGCCTCATGGGAGTTGTAGTTCCGTCATGAGGCCGCGCGCCGCGCCTCCCCCGGGGCAGGTAATTTCAGGCAGCGGAGCCGGAACAGTCTGGAGGCGAGAAGCTGGGAAGGAAAGCAGAGGGAGTCGAAGCGGGACGCACAGAGCCGTAGGTGCAGGCAGACGGAGTGGACATCTAGGCAGAGTGGAGAGACGCCCTGGGCTCGAGAGTTGACTTCTGTCACTGTCTCGACCTCGGAGGCGTGGAGGGGCCGCAGGCCAGGCGGATCTTTCCGTGGCTGCAAGGTGCGGGCCAGTCCTATGTGCATCCCTAACCTCTGCGAGCCTCGCTGGCTGCGTCTGTACAATGGGCCGAACGGCAAGAGCAACAACATTCTCCCGGCGTCCCCGCGCGGATTTTACCCATGCGAAATGCCGCCTTTTCTTGACGCTCAGAGCACGCGGGCAGGTGCGGGGCACTGGCGCTGGTGGGGCCGCCAGCCAGCTGGCTGGCTCCGAGGCGCCAGACGGGCTCCCCTTGCAAGCCGTTCCCAGCCCAGTGCGGACGCTGCAGCCTTCGTCTACCCTGCGGAGCCACCCGGCCCGTAAGCGAGCCGCCCCGCGTCCTCCGCCTTCAGAAAGAGGCCTCCAAGAGGCGAGCTCTGCGCTACTCACCCGTTTTGATCGCGAGTCGGGCGGAAACCGCATCTGCCCGGCCCGGGGGCGGAGGCGCCCATGATTCCTTTGGCTCCTCCGAAGCGCCGTAGAGGGTGTTTGGTGCGTCCCTAGCAACCGTTAGCGCGGGCTTCTGGACTCCGGCTAGCTTAGTCCCGCCCATACGCGCAAGTGGTTGGTCCGTTGAGCTTGTCAATCGGTGCGAGTCGCTGTGCGATTGGTCGGTGGGATAAAAGCGCGGAGGGGCTCCCTTCCGCGATGTGTAGCCGGCCGGGACTGACCCTCGCCTGACTCAGGTGAGATACCTGCGCTGGGGAGAGCGGGCCGGGCTCCGCAATCTCCCGAAGGCCGCTGTGGGTCCTGCGCGGCTCCACGCCCCTGGCCCAGGAGGATCCGCCGCCCGGCCCTTAGACGAACCCGACCCCGGGTCTCCCGCCCCTGCGCCCTTCGCGCACCGCCGAGCCCGCGTCCTTTCCGTGCCCAGATCGCGGCGGGGTTGCGGCCGTTGGCCCCGGGCCCCGCGCCCCCAGCGTCTTCGGGGTGCCCTTCAGTGTAGCCTGCCCGGCGGGCGCCAAGGCCCCGCGCCTCGGGTCGCCTCGGGACTGTGCGCTCTCTTCACTGCAGCCCGCCCTGCGGGGCGAGCTCCAGGAGAACCAGCCCGGATCCCGCCACGCTCCCGCGCTGGGCGTGTGGGTCCCTGCGGGCTCAGCCGGCGACGCGGGGTGGGGGGCGCGCGCCGTCCGCGCTCCTGGTTCCAGCAAAGACCTGGACTTGAGCCTTAATCTTTTCACGAGGTTTTCTTTCCCAGAGTACGGCAGGGGCCTGCGCTGCCGTCTTTAGGCCTTTCTCGTCCTTACCTTCTGCATCTCAGTACCATTCGATGACGATTTTTCTCTTAGGGGTTCCCTCTCTTCGTCTTTCTGCTGCTACCTTAATTTAAGACTTTATAATTTCTTGCCTGGATTACTGTAGCCTTTCTCCTGCTTTCCAGCCTCGCCCTGACATGGTCCTTGGAGTCTTTGTAAGATGCATATCTGGCCATGTTACTCCTAAGCATTGAATCCTTAAAAGTTCATTTTGGGGATAAAATTAAGACTTTGGGCAGGCATAGGAGGCTCTGGGCTCATGCTTGGCCCCTCCAGGCCCACGTCCACCTACTCTTCTGGGTACTGAACTCCTCTCTGGGAGTCTTTGCCTCTGAAAGACTTCTTCACTCTGCTTGGAAGGGCTCGGCTCTGCAGGTGCCTCCTGCAGGACTGACATCCTTGCTGTGTTCTACTGCACTGTTCACCTTGTTGGCCTCATCCTGAAACTGGTTCTCCTTTTTGCTGTACAGCTGTGCTGAGAGCAATGGGAGCTGTTTGCTTCTTGGCTTATGTTCTGGTGGGAGAGAGACAGTTGCTTCTAGAAGTTCACCGAGATGCTCCCTGCAAAGCTGTCCTTGCTTCTGTTTGGTCTGAGGTGGGGTCACTTGTGTCTTCTGGAATCAAAACTAGCACTGGGAATATGGTTACTCGGCGGCACCATTAGGTGCTGTCTGCTGCGTTTGGGTTCCCGTGTCTGCAGCTCACAGTGGATACAAAGGACAATTTTAAAAATCCGGGCCTGGACGTGCAGGCATTTCTGGTTAACATCTGAGTCAAAATTTAGTGATCTAAGGTCATGTGAAGCCAGCCTCTGTTCTTTCTTGAGGCCAGGCTGTGGCTGTGGAGTGCACGGGAGGCTCGAGGGGCCTATGCTGTTCAGTGACAAACTGGCCCACGTGGACCTCAGACGCCCAGGAGGCACAGCGGGAAAAAGGATGCATCTTTCCTGCTGTCCTCCCCGCTCCCGCAGAGGGTCCCATCAGTTTCCCTCCTGGATAGGCTTGTAACTCTCAGTAACCTAATTAAACTTCCACATCTTCATGTTTCAACTTTGGTTGGTATTTATTTACTTTCTCCCATGAAGGACAAAAAATTGCATGCCCTTACCCTCCCTTCGCTTTTTTTTCCCCTTTCTGTCTCATGTTAGTTACTTTTACAAAAAAGCTTCTGTAACATTTGCAATATATTCTGAATAGTTATATTACTTTTTTATTATTTTATTTTTTGAGACAGGGTCTTGCTGTGTGGCCCAGGCTGGAGTGCAGTGGTGCCGTGTCCTCACTGCAGCCTCCACCTCCTGGGCTCAAGTGATTCTCCCACCTCACCCTCCCCAGCAGCTGGGACTACCAGCATGTGCCACCACACCTTGCTAATTTTTAATTTTTTTTTTTTTTTTTTTGGTAGAGTCGGGGTCTCCCTATGTTGCCCAGGCTGATCTTGAACTCCTGGGCTCAAGCAATCTGCCTGGCCTCCCAAAGTACTGGGTATATTACTTTTAAAAATAGTTTTGTGACATTGACATTACAGTCTGAAGAGTTACATTTTTTAGGAATTAAGGTTTTCTAACATAATGTATTCTGAAGAGTTATATTACTTTTTTAAGAAAGTAAGGTTTTACAACATTTACAATGTATTCTGAAGCTATAATTAAGTGTCCTGAGCTTTGTCTATAGGTTGGTTCTAAAAGTAGAAAAAACTGCCTCACACTATAATCATGTCATTGTTATTTATTATAGCAATAATTAGTGCATTTGGATGCTTAGAGAAGGAGATGTAAACCTGTGACTAAAGGTCCCATTCATTGTTGCTGCTTGTAGGGAAGCTGCACACTCGAACCCCAAACCCCATATGTAATTTTTTTCTAGCTTCCTACACATCTGCAGGTTTGCAGAGCCTTTGCCTTCTGGGGTCCTAGGCTGGGTTTGTGTGTGAATGTCTCTGAATTTTTTGGCCGTATCAGTTTATTCATACAAAAGAATAAAGGCAGTGTTAGTCATGAATTGTACCAGCAGAGTGGACGCATTTGAACCCATCACCCAAATTAGGAAATCAGGGGACCTGTGCCCTTGTGCCTCTTCCCCACTTTAGCACCTGCCTGACCCAGAGGGAACCACCTGCCTGAAGTGTAGGTTTACCAGTCTCTTATTTAGGAAGTAGTTTAATCACATGGGTGTGTTTCCCTGAACTACTTATTTAGATTATTTCATGACAAAGGAATCCTCCTGCTGATTGTCTTCTGTAATTTGATTTTTCCCACTCGTATATGGCTAAGATTCACCCTGTGTGTAGTTCATTTGTTTTCACTGCTGTAATTCATGTATGAATATTCCAGAATTTAAAATCTATCTTCTTGTTGAAGAGTGTTTGGGTTTCATTTCCTTTTTTCCTCCCTCTCTCCCTCACTCCCTCCCTTTCTTCCCTCCCTTTTTTCTGCCTGTCTTTGCCATTGAGAACCATACTGTCCCAAACATTCTGGTGGCTTCTTATCTGTGTGCAAGAATTTCTCTGGAATATAAATCTAAGTGGAAAGTGCTGTATCCATATAGACAAATGTTTGACTTGAATTGTTTTCTAAAGAGATTATATTAATGTATTAAGAGCTCCTGTTGATCCAAATCCTTTTTGACATTGGGCATTATTAGATTCTTAATTTCTGCTGACTTAGTAGGTATAACATTATCATGATTAAGATTTCCTCTCCTGTAAAATGCTTGTTCCTGTTTCTTGACATTTTTCTATTGGGCCATGTGTCTTTTAAAAATGTTTAAATTTTAAATAGTTGATCTTTTAAAGCTATTCTGGATATGAATTTTCTGTTGGTTATGTATGTGGCAAATATCTTCTCCCAAATTGTGGCTTGTTCTTTCATTTTCTTTATGGTATTCTTTGTGAACCTGTGTTCTCAATTTTTTTTGGGGGGGGGGACGGAGTCTTGCTGTGTCGCCAGGCTGGAGTGCAGTGGCATCATCTCGGCTCATTGCAACCTCCACCTCTCAGGTTCAAGCGATTCTCCTGCCTCTGCCTCCCGAGTAGCTGAGATTACAGGTGCCCGCCACCATGCCCGGCTAATTTTTGTATTTTTAATAGAGATGAGGTTTCACCATGTTGGTCAGGATGGTTTTGATCTCTTGACCTCGTGATCTGCCCGCCTCAGCCTCCCAAAGTGCTGGGATTACAGGGGTGATGTGTTCTCAATTTTAATGTTAAATTTATTAATATTATTTTATAACTAGAGTTTTCTGTGCCTTGTTTAAGAAAACTTTCCCTACCCCAAAGTCTTACAGATAGCCTCTTTTCTTCTAAAAACTTAGTGATTTTATTTTATATTTTATTTGGTTTGACAGGTCTCGCTTTGTTGTCTAGGCTGGCCTTCATCTCCCTGGGCTCAAGCAGTTCTCCTGCCTTAGCTTCTAGAGTGGCTCGGACTATAGGTGCAGGCCATGAGGCCTGCCTGGCTAAAACGTTTAGTGTTTTGACTTCCACAGATCAGATCTTTTATGCCCTGGGCACCACAGTGAGACCTCATCTCCTAGTTAAAAAGATGGCCATGTGAAGACACATACAAACAGGGAGAAGTCGGCCAGGCGCGGTGGCTTACGCCTGTAATCCCAGCACTTTGGGAGGCCGACGCGGGCGGATCACAAGGTCAAGAGATCCAGACCATCCTGGCTAACACAGTGAAACCCTGACTACTAAAAATACCAAAAATTAGCCAGGCGTGGTGGTGGGCGCCTGTAGTCCCAGCTACTCAGGAGGCTGAGGCAGGAGAATGGTGTGAACCCGGGAGGCGGAAGTTGCAGTGAGCTGAGATCGCATCACTGCGCTCCAGCCTGGGCGACAGTGAGACTCTGTCTCAAAACAAACAAACAAACAGGGAGAAGCTCTGTGACGTCGAAGGCAGAGACTGGAGTGACGCAGCCACAGGTCAAGAACACCAAAGATGGCCAGTAGCCACCAGATGCTAGGATAAGGCAAGGAGGGGGCACTCCTTGGAGTTCCATATTGGAAGAGGTGGTGTTGGGAGGGCCACCTCCCCTTTCCTCTCCACCCCAGGCCTGCCTTGTCTTGGAAGGGCCTCATGTGGGCATCCTGCCAGCTTGTCCAAGCTTGCTATTCCTGGAAGGCTGCTCCTCAGCCAGTTCACGGGTCTAGGTGTGCCGATGTGGGAAGACCTGGGTGGAAAGAGGCCTGTGTGTGTCTTAGAAGTGGGCACTGGACCCTTTGGTTGGGAACTCTGGGGTTCTGGATACCCAGAAAGTGGTCCAGAAGAGGGGATATGAGGTCTGAGTGGGCTTGCCTTGGCCCCAGGGTCTCCTCATTTCGTGGGGGAAACTCCGGCCATGGTTCTGGTATTGGCCACAGCCTCCTCTTGCCATATATCTACAGCCTGGATGACCAGGTGGGGGCTTCCTTCCAGTAGAGGAGATCTTCTTGCTTCAAGGGCTCTTTTGTGGAGTTTGGCCATGAGGACAGGGTATTGGTAAATGTGTACTTGTGTTTCAAGTGCTTGCCAATATGCAGGATGGAACTCTTCAGTATCTCCACTCTGCAGGGTGGTCACATGAATGTATACATGTGACAAGACTGCATAGAACACATGCTCACGTGTGCACACACACGCTCACGTGCACATGCGCATGCACACATGCATGGACACGCACACACACACACGTGCAGGTAAATTCCTTGAAATCTGGATGAGGCTGATGGATGGTATCAAGTCAGTTTCCTGGCTGTGACACTCTCCTGTAAGATGTCACCATGAGAGGGAACTCAGTGAAGAGTATGTGAGATTTTCCTGTATTTCTACCCTGTATCAGCATTTGAATCATGTATAAGAGAAAAGCTAAAAATACAAATCTCTGGTGGCAGGCCTGTCTCTAGGAGACATGGCCTCTTGGCCATGGCCCCCGTGACCTCACTTGTTGGCAGCACCCAGGTGATTCTGTGCGCAGCTGGTCGGATGGTCAGGACTCACTTTAGGGGAAAGCTGGGGGCATGGGAGCTGTGCAGCCCCCACGCACTGATGAGTTCATCATGACCTGGGAGTATTTTCAGTTGGTGTGTACCTGCAGCCCCTGCCTTCCCTCATGGCTCCTTCCCACCCTGTTCTTTGTTTTCCTCTCTCTCTCCTTCCCTCTTTCCCATGTCTTCCTATCTATTTTTCTTGGAAAGAGCTTTTGTTTTTCTTTTTTTTGAGATGGGGTCTCTCTCTGTCACGCAGGCTGGAGTGCAGTGGTGTGATCTCGGCTCACTGCAAACTCCGCCTCCCGGGTTCACGCCATTCTCCTGCCTCAGCCTCCCGAGTAGCTGGGACTACAGGCGCCTGCCACCTCGCCCGGCTAATTTTTTGTATTTTTAGTGGAGACGGAGTTACACAGTGTTAGTCAGGATGGTCTCGATCTCCTGACCTCGTGATCCGCCCTCCTCGGCCTCCCAAAGTGCTGGGATGACAGGCGTGAGCCACCGCGCCCGGCCTGGAAAGAGCTTCTTTTAGCACCACTTTGGGCGGACCGTTCTCCTGTCGCAGGTTCTGACCCGGGACGGCAGTTGGTGGGGTATGTCTTTTGGGGCCGAGCTGAACTCAGCATTATGAATTAGTTGGTTAAACTGCCTTTATGTTTTTGCATTGCAGATGTTAATCAGCTTCACGTTGTTTTCTAGTTGTTAGAGGTGGAAGCTTGGCAGTTGGTCTCCCTTCTTCCCATGGAGGACGGGGGCTTAACAGCCTTTGAAGAGGACCAGAGATGCCTTTCCCAGAGCCTCCCCTTGCCAGTGCCAGCAGAGGGCCCAGCTGCACAGACCACCGCCGAGCCCAGCAGGTCGTTTTCCTCAGCCCAAAGACATCTGAGCAGAAGGAATGGGCTTTCCAGACTCTGCCAGAGCAGGACGGCACTCTCCGGTAATGACCTTCGACCGCTGCAGGCCTCGGCGCGTGGAAATACACATGTGGGGTTGCGCTGTGTTGTCATGGAAACCCTCTCACCAGGGATTGAAGCCACTCTATTCCTGCAGAGAAAAGTTCGTGGTTTAGGCGCTCGGCTCGCGCTGGCAGGTGACTCTGGCAGGGCCTTTGCTGCTGCTTTTGCTCTGTTGTGATTCCCAGGCATCTGGCGCTTCTTTTCAGGCAGCAGGTGGAACTCCCCTTCAATTTCAGGGTCAAGTTACAGCAAAATGTTATTTCTTACTTCAGAGTGTGTGAGAACGCTGTTCTAGGTTAGGCTGTTTTACTTAGGGAAATGCAGCTTTGCTCATGCATTTACTGAGCTAAATGAGGTTTAGCCGGTGGACCAAGAATCATGGGGCAGAAGTCTGTTGGTGCCTCCTATGTCCAGAGTCTGTTGGTGCCTCTTATGTCCAGGCACCCCAAAGGTCTGGGCCATGGTGAGGAAGAAAGCGTCACTTGCCTTTGAGGGGCTGTCTGATGGAGGCACTTGGGGAGACAGCAGGCTGTGTCCTTGAAGTTGGGGTAGACCTTGAAAGTGGGGAAGTGGGGCACAGAGCTGCGGGAAATGGTGGCTGGGGGTCTGGTCTCCAGGCCGAGGAGCACTTCGACACTGGAATAGGAGGGTATTGGAGCTGAGCTTGTGCACTGGGGTGTCTGAGGGTGTAGAGCGGAGGGCCCTGTGGAGAGCACCCGGGATACTGCAGGGAGGGCCGGGCTGGGAGGCACACAGCACCCTTGGGAGTGAGCTTCACCCAGGCACGGATCAGGAATGTTCTCAGTGAGTGTCGACAGGTGTGTTCCTTTTTTGGGGCATCATTCTGGTGGCTGCATGAGGAGCAGGGGTGGGAGCCGGAGGCACAGGGCCTTGAGACATGAGGAGGAGCTGTACTTGGTGACTGCTGTCTGGGGAAGAGGAGGGGCGAGAGAGTGGCTGGATGGCCACGTGGTTTCCAGTCTCAGAGAATGGTCGGGGTCAGGCCACTCACTGAGAAAGTCAGGGGTCCTGGATGAAGGACATGGAGGGGAGGGGATGGGAGAGAAATGGAAGGGCTAGGTCTTGCGTGCTTGGTTTTGAGCACTGGAAGAATGCAGTTGGTGTCTCCAGAGATGGGGAAGAGGGCGAGTGGGCTGTGGGAGGTCCGGGCTGGAGGTGCGAGTGTGGGAGTCTTCAGTGCATTTCTAGTTAGATGTATTTAAAGCTACCGAGGAATGGGTGAGATGGAGCCGTGGTCACTGAGAGGTGAGAGGGCGGGAGGTGGGGGAGCCCAGGTGCCCGAGGAGGGTGGTGTGGGAGGAGGGTGAGGCCTGAGGAATGACTGGACTGAGTGTTTTGGGAGCCATTGGAAGCGTTGCTGAGAGTGAGGACGCTGCACAAGGAGCTCTTGAATCATAGGACGCTTCCAAGGAGTAAGTGACAGGGCAGCCGCCGGAGTGGCCATGGGGTCTTGGAATGACTGACAGAAGACAGAAGGTGGGAAGGAAGGAACCTTTGAGTGTAATTAAGCTTTTTTGTTTTTTGAGACAAGGTCTGACTCTTGCTCAGGCTGGAGTGCAGTGGCGCAGTCATAGCTCACTGCAGTCTCAAACTCCTGGGCTCAGGCAATCCTCCTGCCTTAGCCTCCTGAGTAGATGGGACTGCAGGGGCACGCCACCATGCCCAACTGATTTTTAAAACTTTTATTTTTAGTAGGGATAGGGTCTCGCTGTGTTGTCCAGGCTGGTCTTGAACTCCTGAACTCAAGCAACCTTCCTGCCTCAGCCTCCCAAAGAGCTGGGATTATAGGCACGCCTGGCTTTGAGTGTAATTTAGACACAGAAGTGTTGATCTTGTGCTGTTCGTGCTTCCGAGTGGACCTGGTGGTTGCCTAAGTGGATTCTGGATACCACGTTCAGACACGTGATGAGAGTGTGCGTTAGCTGTGCAGAGTGACTTAATCCTTAGATCTTTTTGCAGGAGTTGAGGGCAAGGGCTGTGTGCTTTGCCTGTTTCAGAAGGTGGACACTGCAGCTGTGTGAAGTCTAAAGCTTCGCTTCGCTTCTCTTTTCAGAAGACAGATGGAGCTCCTACTGTCTCTCATCACTGGCTGCCCAGAATATTTGTACAAGTCAACTGCACTGCCCTGCTGCCCCCGAGCACACGGACCCGTCCGGGCCCCGGGGCAGTGTGTCCTGCTGCTCCCTGCTGCGGGGACTGTCCTCAGGGTGGTCCTCACCCCTGCTTCCGGCCCCTGTGTGCAACCCTAACAAGGCCATCTTCACGGTGGATGCCAAGAGCACAGAGGTATTTGCTTCTCTTTTAGATCTAGCTGTGTAGATGTGGTTTTGGGGTTTGTGCCTTAAACCTGGGATTTGTGTGTTTTAATGCAATTAGAAAAACATTTGGGCACTTTGGGAGGTGGGAAGTTTGCTTGAGCCCAGGAGTTCAAGACCAGCCTGGGCAACATAGCAAGATCCCATCTCTACAAAGAAATTAGCCAGGTGTGGTGGCACACACCTGTAGTCCCAGCTACCAGGGAGGCTGAGGCAGGAGGGTCACTTGAGCCCAGGAGTTCAAGGCTGCGGTGAGCTCTGATTGTGCCACTGCACTCCAGCCTGGGCAACAGAGTGAGACCCTGTCTGTCAGGAAAAGGCTGGCTTCTACATGGTCCTCCTGGGCTATTCTGGGCAGCTGGTGGAGCTGCTGGGGATGTCTGCGTCTTTGCTCCTCTTTGTGATTCCTCAGATCCTGGTTGCTAACGACAAAGCTTGCAGGCTCCTGGGGTACAGCAGCCAGGACCTGATTGGCCAGAAGCTCACGCAGTTCTTTCTGAGGTCAGATTCTGATGTGGTGGAGGCCCTCAGCGAGGAGCACATGGAGGCTGACGGCCACGCTGCGGTGGTGTTTGGCACGGTGGTGAGTGGATGCGGGTGCAGCGCTCAGTCTGGCCTCAAGACCAGCAGCGTGTGACAGGAACAGCTCGGTGTTCCCCACCAGGAGCTCTGCTGGGGGTTGGGTGGCACCAGGACATCTCAGCTTCTTCAGCTGAAAATGTCATCCCAGGTGCCGTTTCCCCACTTCAGCTGCAGTGGGGGTGGGGGCCCTTCAAAAACACTCATCACAGGAACGGACGCTGTGGCTGCGGCTGGACTCCCGGGGGGTGTTGTGGGTGGCCCTTGCTTTGTCTGAGGGCTGCAGCTTCACTAGTGTTTTGCAGCCCTGCTGGGCACCACGTCAGACGCTCAAGAGTCATACGGTTTTATTGTCTATTGATTTTTACATTCTGTTTGGTGCTTGTGGGAGCAGGCAGGGGTGTGGGCCTGGAAGCGTTTCTCTAGACAGTGTTGATTCTCTTACCTGTGCCACGTGTCCAACCTGGACGTTGACAGTGATCTGAGTTGGATGTGGAGGACTGAGCCCAAGGCATGGAAAAAGCCCAAGGCATGGCTGATTGTAGAGTTTCCCCTCAAAGCAGGACGGCCTCGTCAGCTGGTCGGGGACTGGGGGAGCAGCGTTGGAGGGCAGTGGAGGTTGGGGTATGATCTGAGGCTCTAGTAGTCATCCGAATCCTCCAGGTTGCCTGTTTCCCACCTAGACACTGTGGCTTTCACACAGGGGACCCCATTGCTTGAACTGAACTGATGTCACAGGCTTAGGACCAGTTGTGTCAGAAAATCACTGGTTCAAGAAACTGACTTAGTGACTATTAAGAAGAAAAAAACTAAGATATTCACCATGTGTTGGTGTCTGTTTCTTTAAGAAATAACAGATACTGCTTTTTTCACCCTGCAATATTACCATGAACTGAGAATGAAATCTACTCTCTTGATAAAACTTGCCCTTGGAGATTTTAATGTTCAGCATCGGAAATCTTGTTTGTGCTTTGGTAAATTTCTGAAATGAAAGTCAGGTAAGCAGAAGTTGAGAACGTTGCAGTGCCTGGAGTTTGGGCCTCCTGGAGGTGGGTGCCCCACCCAGACTGGTCTTTTGGGTCCACGGCATGCAGGTGTGAACCTGTTTCCACAGGTGGACATCATCAGCCGTAGTGGGGAGAAGATTCCAGTGTCTGTGTGGATGAAGAGGATGCGGCAGGAGCACCGCCTGTGCTGCGTGGTGGTCCTGGAGCCCGTGGAGAGAGTCTCGACCTGGGTCGCTTTCCAGAGCGATGTGAGTGTGCGGCTTTGCCTCATGTCTCATGGACGCTGGAGCCGGTGTCGTTCTCCTCTTCAGCAAGTGCTGGTCCCTGTCTCATTCCTTTGGGAAGAAAGAGAATGAGGAGCCTGGAGGGTCTGCCCAGTGGTGCCCTCGCTGATTGTGTGTGCTTGGGCAGGGAACGAACCTCCCATACTTCAGTTCCTCACCCGTGAACTGGGGCATAATCATAACTCCTCATGAGATTGTTTCAACATTTAAATGAGATAATATATGCAAAACCCCCAGAATAGTAGCTGGCATTAGAGACAGCCCTCATGTGTGAACTGGGATGTTATTAATGAGCTGTGGTGTGGGCCAGGTTCCTGAAGAACAAGAAGGCCCACAATTTAGGTGCATCTCCGGTAGAAGGAGACAGATGAGGATGCTCTTATCAAATTCATGGGTATATGTCTCTTGCACTTCCGATGGAGAAGTCATGTTGGGGTCTTGCTTTTGGCTTGAAAATATTGAAGCTTAGTTAAATTTACAGCTGGAGTGCAAGAAGCTTTTATGATAAGCACTGGGCTTTTCCTCCAGGGCACCATCACGTCATGCGACAGTCTCTTTGCTCATCTTCACGGGTACGTGTCTGGGGAGGACGTGGCTGGGCAGCACATCACAGACCTGATCCCTTCCGTGCAGCTCCCTCCTCCTGGTCAGCACATCCCAAAGGTGGGGCTCCTGACCTCTCGCACTGTGTGATGGGGTGGAGTTCTTAGCTCTGAATCCATAACTGGAGACACAGACCAAGGGTTTCTGAAGGCAAGGGTGGCTGTAGGGGTGGGACGTGCTCAGTTTTGAGCTTCCTGTGCGCCGAGGCCTTGACCAAGGCCCGGGGCCCGTGCGGTCTCCCAGCTGGCCACTCTTGTCCCCTGAGTCTTGTCTTCTCCCTAGAGCTGGGCCACCCACAGAGGTGGATGCTGGACGTTGCCCGAGGCTGAGAGGGGTGGGAGAACACATCCACACATGCGCAGCTGGTGCAGTGCAGCCTGTGGGGCCAGTATCCTGGGGCCAGAGCAAGGATGGCACGGTTGCCAGTGGCGTGGCTGAGCCCTGAGCCTGAGCCCCACAGTCCTCCCTCCCTCCCTCCCTGCTGGTGCCCGGCCCCTCATTGGGGTGTCTCACTTGCCCTGGGGTCGCTGTGCCTGGGGCGGCTCTGGACACTGAGTCCTCCCCACCCACAAAGGGCTCTTTCCTGGGCCAGGCGGGCCCGGGAGGAGAGGGAAGGCAGAGCAGTGTGAGTGTGAGATGTCCTGGGGACCTTCCCTGATGACATGTGGCGTAGAAGTCGGGTCGGACGCAGCACAGACTCAGTGCTCTGTCCACGTGAAACACGGCTTGAGCCAAACGACAAGCCTTTCTTTCAGAATCTCAAGATTCAGAGGTCTGTTGGAAGAGCCAGGGACGGCACCACCTTCCCTCTGAGCTTAAAGCTGAAATCCCAACCCAGCAATGAGGAGGTGACCACCGGTGAGGCAGCCCCTGCGAAGGGCTACCGGGCATCCGTCTGGGTGTTCTGCACCATCAGCGGCCTCATCACCCTCCTGCCGGATGGGACCATCCATGGCATCAACCACAGCTTCGCGCTGACGCTGTTTGGTTACGGAAAGACCGAGCTCCTGGGCAAGGTGGGGCTGCCCTGGGCGCCTGGCTCCCCATCTCCTCGGAGGAAGCTGCCGTGCTCTGCAGTGCGGGCTTGCGTGTGGCACAGGCCTTGCGCCCGGCAAGCTCTCCAGCTCGCTCCTTTACCCAGGAGGGACCTCGGGTCCAGGGAGGGAGGTCCTTGCTCACGGCTGCCAAGCTCCTTCTCTCCACCCTTCCCCAGCAACCACCGTCAGAGGGAGGGAGAGGAGCGCTGTGCCTCAAAGCCCTGAGAGATCTGGTCTGACTGATGGACCAGGGTTTACGACACAACTGCAGGGGTTCATTGCTCACCCTAGTAGAAATACTAAAAAGTAGCTAAGCTGAATTGTAGTTAAGTTCAATTTAAGTTAGTTAAAAAGCAGTTAGCGTTCTTCCTGGATGAGGGGTTCCCACAGGAGCTGAGGGCGTTGAGACCTTGCAAGGATTTTGGGGGCACGGACGCTTGTGCCCTCTGTGAGGTTAGGGCGGGTTCCGGCATTACATTATGGGCAGTGTCCTGGTGAGGGGGCCACACACAGGTTCAGAGGAAGCATCTGTCAGAGCAGCTCCTGGCCTGGGAGGAGCCCAGAGGGCCCTGCAGTCCTTCTGTCCTGGGTGCATGTCACTGTTCCGGCCACCAGTGAGCCACATGAGGTGAGGCTTGCAGACACAGGCTGCCAGATCCATCTAAACATGGGGCCAAAGGCCAGATGTCTGCTCCAAAGATGTGTCGATGTCAGTGTAACTTGCCGCAGAGTGTGTTTTTACCTTTTTCTTAAGAAAAGGGGAAAAATCATGAATTACATGTTGAACATCAGAGGGGCTTCAGGTGCATCAAAGGGCATTTGGCCCGAGGCCTCTCCTGACCTTGAGGGTGAACCCTCAGGGACTGGCTCTCCTTGTGTTTATTCCTCCCCCAGGGGGACAGTCCAGTGGGTCAGCGTGGATCCTCCAGGCTCTGAAATGTCCCCGCTTTGTTTTCTAGAATATCAGTTTCCTGATTCCTGGTTTCTACAGCTACATGGACCTTGCGTATGACAGCTCGTTACAGCTCCCAGACCTGGCCAGCTGCCTGGACGTCGGCGATGAGAGTGGGTGTGGGGAGAGAACCTTGGACCCGTGGCAGGGCCAGGACCCCGCTGAGGGGGCCCAGGGTAAGACACGGCCTCCTCCTCCTGAATGCGCCTGCAGCTGCTGAGCTCCAGACAGCCCCGTGCCTCTGAGACAGGGCTGGGAGGAGCAGGAGCTACGGCCCCTCCAGAGGCTCAGGGGTGGTGGGGGGGCGGAGTAGGGGGTGACTGTTTTCTGGTTTGATGTTCCTCTCTGTCTCAGGGGCTGTGACATGTTATTCTTATAAACATTCGAGCGTAGAGAAGAAGAATAGAAAACCCCCAAGACTGTGCCCATAATATCTGAGACACAGCATCTGAGACACAGCTAACTGACAGTCTTAGTATCCGAGACACAGCTAACTGACAGTCTTAGTATCCGAGACACAGCTAACTGACAGTCTTAGCATCCGAGACACAGCTAACTGACAGTCTTAGTATCCGAGACACAGCTAACTCACAGTCTTAGTATCCGAGACACAGCTAACTCACAGTCTTGTCTTTTCTAAGTAAACTTACATAGCTTCATGTAGTTTGAGTGAATCCATGTAGCATATCAGATTACCGCTGACCCTTGAACAACTGGGTTTGACATTGGAGGGTCCAGTTATACACGGATTCTTTTCAACCTCAGAAATCCAGTATTGGTGGGAGGTGAAGTTGGCGTATACGGAGGGCTGACCTTCCATGCACCTGCGTTTCACGGGTGGGCTGTGGGACGTGAGGGTGTTCGGATTTTGGCATTCTGGGGGTCCTGGAACCCATCCCCTGAGTGTACTGAGGGTTGACTGCAATTCCTAAATCGAATGTTCTACCAGTATTTCCTGGTTTAATTATGTTTATCCCACATAGTTTTAATTTGACGTTTTAAATTATTTCAACAAATACTCCGAGTCCCTTTCATATGCACAGTCGTAGGTGTGTGGCTTCTGTAGACAGGGTGAGCACACTGCCTCCTGTCCCGAGGGACCCACTCTGGCTGGGAGCAATGAGGGGCAGTGGAACCCGCTGATGTTCTGGCAGGGCCCACGCCTGAGCTCCTGGTAAGGAGCAGGCCCCTGGCTGCTTCCACAATGCTCACTCTTTTGTTGACAAGCTTGGGGTGGGGGTGCGCCCTGTCCCTGGCTCTGCCCTGGTGAGGACCCCGGGACTCTGCCTCCAGGGGCTCTGCCCACCTGGAGCGTGGGCTCACTGGGTGTGGTTCTGGAGTTCCTGGGGCAGGCTGGGGCCCAAGGGTCCAGGTGATGGTGTGGCAGGGTTGTCGGGTTGGGGGTCTCTGTTCTATGGAAGGACACAGTGGGCGTGAGATAGAGAGAGAGAGAGAGAGTGGCCAGTGCTGGCAGAAAGCACAGCCGCCTCGGGGCTCTGCATCGTGGTGGGTCCAGGCAGGTCGGCAGGTGCTGGCTTGCGAGGTTGTCCTGCACGCGGTCACTCGGGTATTGAATGAGTGTGAAAGTGGATTTAATACAGTCACTGAGGAAAACTACAGCTTCACGAGACTGACTGGCCTGGTGAGATAAACATTCACCATCAGACACTCTTTAGCTTTCTGGGCTTCGTGTGAGTTCTTTGGCAGATGTGCCCAGCCTCCTTCCCCACAGGGTCTCGCCTGGGTCATTAGAAGCTGGATTGTGACATTTGTTTTAAAAGATGCTTTGTTAGGCTGTTGGCTCTCCTGACAATCCCGGCTTTCCTTAGCATGTGGTTCCCCTCATCCTGTCTGGGGTTTTCTGTCTCAGTCTGTCCTTTATACAAGCTTTTTCCTCTGGCACTGATTATATTCCCCTTCCCCTTTTTCCGGAATTCCAAATTCTGACCTGTGTGTGCACGGCTGTGTGTTTAGTACATGCTCTTTATCAGATACTTGGTGGTGGGGGGAGGGGATCACAACATTTCTGTTACTCTTGCATTGTTTCCCTAGGATGAATTCTTAGAAGTGGAACTTCCAGATTCAGGGAATGAACACTTTTGCTAGTTACTGTCAAAAATGCCTCTTGGAGAAGTTATGCCAAACCACCCAAATGTCCTGGTGACAGAGCAGGCTTCCCTCGGCTTGGGGCTAGGGTTCTTCTCAGGGTCGTCCTTTTTTTTTTTGAGACGGAGTTTCACTCTCGTTGCTGAGGCTGGAGTGCAGTGGCACCATCTCGTCTCACTGCAACCTCTGCCTCCTGGGTTCAAGTGATTCTCCTGTCCCAGCCTCCCTAGTAGCTGGGATTACAAGGATGTACCACCATGCCCGGCTAATTTTGTGTTTTTAGTAGAGACGGGGTTTCTCCATGTTGGTCAGGCTGGTCTCGAACTCCCAACCTCAGGTGATCTGCCCGCCTTGGCCTCCCAAAGTGCTGGGATTACAGGTGTGAGCCACTGTGCCTGGCCTTCCAGTGTCCTTCCTAATGTAGCCTGCTTTCTCTCATGTAACCAAGAGACATACATTCATCCCCTACCACGGGCCAGGCTGCACTGCGTGCAGACGCCCCTGCCCTCACGGGGACTGGAAGGAGCCAGGTGACATGTGGAGCCCAGGAAGTGGCCAGAGCTCGGGAGGAAGGCAAAGAGGGGAAGAGGGCATGCAGTCTTAGGCTTGGGGGCCCAGGAGGCCTAGGGAAGCCTTGTAGATACCCAGGTACAGCATTTCTGGGATCAGGAGCCATGATCCCGAGGCCTCTAATACTTCAGGTATGGCAGGGAGGCCGAGATGGCTGGCCAGAGAGGGCCCGGTGGAGAGACCTGGAGGAGTGAGGCCACAGAGTTGGAGGGCCATGGCCGAGACTTTGGCTTCTATCCAGAGTCAGATGGGAGCTGTTGGAGGGTTGTCAGCAGATGAGGGCCGTGCTCCGACTTGGGTGTTGATAGGATCATGGTAGCTGGCTGCAGGTGTCCTGGGCCAAGCAGCAGGGAGACAGGAGGCAGAGAAGAGGGCGCTGGTTTGGACCTGGGACGCTGGGGGTGGTGAGAGGTGGTCGATGCTGGTCATGCTGTGAAGGAGCCTCAGTGAGTTCCAGGCACATGAGCAGATTCGTTTTAGGGAGTGCCTGTGAAGAGCAAACACTCTTTTTCGGTGTTGCTGCCAGATCCAAGGATTAATGTCGTGCTTGCTGGTGGCCACATTGTGCCCCGAGATGAGACCCGGAAGCTGGTGGAAAGCCAAGACATCTTCACCGGGACTCAGACTGAGCTGGGAGCTGGAGGCCAGCTCCTTTCCCGCCTCTCACCTCAGCCTGCTCCAGGGTAAGTCCCTTGGTGGGAGGTTGCAGGTTTAGTAAAAGTCCAGGCAGATGGTAGGTGAATGAGGAACATGTCAGAGAGAAATGTTCAGCCTGTTATTCGTAGTAATACTGAAAACGCACATGTGGTGAGCGCCTGCTCTGTTCCACACACAGTGACACCTGGATTTTCTGCGCTGCCTGGCTGAGTCCTTATCAGCCTGTGTGGGAGGGCACCATGGTGTTACTATCTCACTGTAGGGATAAGGAAACAGGCTGTGCAGAGTTCCAGAATGTTTAGGTAGATTTCAGAGAACTGATAGAAACATAATTTTATCATTTTCTTTTTTTTTTTGGAGACAGAGTCTCGCTCTGTCGCCCAGGCTGGAGTGCAGTGGCACGATCTCCGCTCACTGCAAGCTCTGCCTCCCGGGTTCACGTCATTCTCCTGCCTCAGCCTCCCAAGTAGCTGGGACTACAGGCGCCCACCACCACGCCCGGTTAATTTTTTGTATTTTTTTTAGTTTCACCATGTTGGCCAGGATGGTCTCGATTTCCTGACCTTGTGATCCGCCCGCCTCAGCCTCCCAAAGTTCTGGGATTAATTTTATCATTTTCAAAGTCATATGAAGCCGTTCTCTTTGCACATTTTAAAATATTCTATTTAGAGTAAAGAAAGTTTATATTAGAGAATTAGGAACATTTAGAAAAGTTGAAATAAAAACTCGTTCTATTGTGATAGTCCTATTGTACATAGCACGTGTGTGTGTGTGTTTTTAACCCATTTTCTTCTTCAGAATCTTTTTTTTTTTTTTTTTTTTTTTTAGACAGCGTCTCACTCAGCTGCCCAGGCTAGAGTGCAGTGGCGTGATCTTGGTTCACTGTAACCTCTGCCCCCCGGGTTCAAGTGATTCTCCTGCCTCAGCCTCCTGAGTAGCTGGGACTACGGGCACCTGCCACCATGCCCGGCTAATTTTTGTATTTTTACTAGAGAAGGGGTTTCACCATGTTGGCCAGACTGGTCTTGATCTCTTGACCTCATGACCCACCCACCTTGGCCTCCCAAAGTGCTGGGATTACAGGTGTGAGCCACTGTGCCCGATCCTGTCCTCTTTCTGAGCCTCTGGTATACCTTTACTAGGTTGCTGATGTTAACCTGTGTGTCTGTCCCCGAGTGAGGTGGTGAGGTCACATTCTGTTCATCTGGTGCCCAGTGTCGGTCTGTCGTGTGGAGGCCACAGTGGCTGGGCTGACGGGAGGCCTGGGTCCCTTGGCTCTGTAATCATCCTGTCTGGGCTGTGGCAGCCTCCTCGTGGGTCACCATGTGCTGAATGCTGGAGGACATTGTGTGCCACCTCTTAGGAGCTGCCCTCACCAGCCTCCTCTCTCTTTTTCGGCCCCTGTCCCCTTCTTTTTTGTTTTTGTTTGAGACGGAGTCTCACTCTGTCACCCATCGCACCAGTGAGCTGGTACAATCTCAGCTCACTGCAACCTCTGCCTCCCAGGCTCAAACGATTCTCCTGCCTCAGCCTCCAAGTAGCTGGGATTACAGATGCCTGCCACCACACCAGGCTAATTTTTGTATTATTAGTAGAGACAGGGCTTTGCCATGTTGGCCAGACTGGTCTCGAACTCCTGACCTCAAGTGATCCACCCACCTCGGCCTCCCAAAGTGCTGGGATTACAGTTATGAGCCACCGCGCCTGGCCCCCTGGCCCCTGTCCCCTTCTGCGTGGGCCCCATCTGAGAGCCATTTCCCAAATCTGAGAGCCATTTCCCTCGTCGGCTGTGAAATCGGATGGTGTTTGTAGTCAATCAGTTGTGTTTTTACTGTTGTAGAGTTTACCAGGGACTCTCCAATCCCTCTCTCCTTTCCTCTCACACCTCCTCAAGGCAGCAGCAGGGACCTCCCCTTGCAGGTGGGGCTGAGGCTGAGCTGCACGTCTGACGGGGGGTTTGGGGGCCCTGAGATGAAGTGGGAGTGCTGAGCAAAGCATTGGCAAGTGCTCCTGTACTTTACTGTTGGGCTTGTGGTAGCATTCTCTGCTAAATCATTTCTAAATGTGGACTTAATCTGGATAAATTTGAGACTAAGTGCTTTATTTTTTAACTTGGTCACAAAATTTGGTCTTTTTCTTGTTATAAATTGGTGGCATTAAATGCTTTGTACTTAGTTCTAATGGAGAATCGGTGCAGTCTCTCCTTTTGACTCATCTGTGGCCCTACACGATGGTCACCCATGTCATTATCCCCAGGGTGGACAGTGTCCCAGAAGGAAGCCTGCCAGTGCACGGTGAGCAGGTGCTGCCCGAGGACCAGCAAGTCACTGCCTTGGGGAGAGAGGAACCTGTGGCAATAGAGAGCCCCAGACAGGGTCTTCTGGGAGAAAGCAGGTCTGAACCAGTGGATGTGAAGCCATTTGCCTCCTGCGAAGAATCTGAAGCTCCAGTCCCAGCTGAGGATGGGGGCAGTGACGCTGGCATGTGTGGCCTGTGTCAGAAGGCCCAGCTAGAGCGGATGGGAGTCAGTGGTCCCAGCAGTTCAGACCTCTGGGCTGGGGCTGCCGTGGCCGAGCCCCAGGCCAAGGGTCAGCTGGCGGGGGGCAGCCTCCTGATGCACTGCCCTTGCTACGGGAGTGAATGGGGCTTGTGGCGAAGCCAGGACTTGGCCCCCAGCCCCTCTGGGATGGCAGGCCTCTCGTTTGGGACACCTACTCTAGATGAGCCGTGGCTGGGAGTGAAAAATGACCGAGAAGAGCTGCAGACCTGCTTGATTAAGGAGCAGCTGTCCCAGTTGAGCCTTGCGGGAGCCCTTGATGTCCCCCACGCCGAACTCGTTCCGACAGAGTGCCCGGCTGTCGCCGCTCCGGTGTCGTCCTGCGATCTGGGAGGCAGAGACCTGTACAGTGGCTGCACAGGCAGCTCCTCTGCCTGCTATGCCTTGGCCACGGACCTCCCCGGGGGCCTGGAAGCAGTGGAGGCCCAGGAGGTTGATGTGAATTCGTTTTCCTGGAACCTCAAGGAACTCTTTTTCAGTGACCAGACAGACCAAACATCATCAAATTGTTCCTGTGCTACGTCTGAACTCAGAGGGACACCCTCTTCCTTGGCAGTGGGCTCCGATCCAGATGTAGGCAGTCTCCAGGAACAGGGGTCACGTGTCCTGGATGACAGGGAGCTGTTACTACTGACCGGCACCTGTGTTGATCTTGGCCAAGGCCGACGGTTCCGGGATAGCTGCCTGGGACAGGGTCCAACAGAACCACTTGAGGTTGGTTTGGTGTCCTCTGAGCATTACGCAGCAAGCGACAGAGAAAGCTCAGGACGCCTTCCTTCCACGTTGGATGCTGGCCCTGAGGACACATGCCCATCAGCAGAGGAGCCAAGGCTGAACGTCCAGGTCACCTCCACACCCGTGATCGTGATGTGCGGGGCTGCTGGCCTGCAGCAGGAGATCCAGGAGGGTGCCTACTCCGGGAGCTGCTACCATCGAGATGGCTTACGGCTGAGTATGTCCTGGGCCCCATGGGAAGAAGCGTGGTGCCCCCAGAGCACAGCTCAGTGTGGGTGCAGGGCGTTGCTTGTTCTGGGTTCTGATGGGGTTTCACCCTGGAATAGTTTCAGCAGAAATCATGTTTTAAAGGAGAATGCATATCATCCACCTCTTGAAAATTAAGATTACAAATGTGTGTGCCTGCGGAGGGTGGTGCCCAAGGTCCCAGGCCACCTGCCCCATGCCCATCAGTTCCAGCTGTGCCTCCCGACTCAGGCCATACACTTCAGAGAGCCGCTCTGCGCAGCAGCTTGGGGAGGTTCCGTCGGGAGCAGGAGAGGTGCAGGGGCGTCATGCTGGAGTCTGTCTCTCCACCTCCCACCAGCCCCCACCTCAGTGGTCACATGGAGAGGTCAAGAGAGATGTGAGCGTGGCGAGATGCTCACGTGTTCTTCTTCCGTGCTTTTGGTGTTTAGGCTGCTCTGATCTCTGAAAAACCTGCCCTTCTGTGAGGGTCATGTGATCAGGCCCCTCTGCTTGCCCCTTTGAGGTTGATTCTGTTTTACTTTCTTTTTTATTTTCATTTCTTTTTTTTCTTTTGAGACAGAGTCTCACTCTGTCGCCCAGGCTGGAGTGCAGTAGTGCGATCTCGGCTCACTGCAAGCTCCGCCTCCTGGGTTCACGCCATTCTCCTGCCTCAGCCTCCCAAGTAGCTGGGACTACAGGCGCCCGCCACCATGCCTGGCTAATTTTTTGTATTTTTAGTAGAGACGGGGTTTCACCGTGTTAACTAGGATGGTCTCGATCTCCTGACTTTGTGATCCGCCCACCTTGGCCTCCCAAAATGCTGGGATTACAGGTGTGAGCCACCGCGCCCGGCCTGTTTTTTTTATTTTTTGAGACAGAGTCTTACTCTGGCCACCGTAGCTGGAGTGCAATGGCATGGTCTCAGCTCACTGCAACCTCCGCCTCCTGGGTTCAAGCGATTCTCCTGCCTCAGCCTCCTGAGTAGCTGGGACTACAGGCGTGTGCCACTATACCCAGCTAATTTTTTTGTATTTTTAGTAGAGGCAGGGTTTCACTATGATGGCCAGGCTGGTCTCGAACTCCTGACCTCATGATCCACCCGCCTTGACCTCCCAAAGTGCTGGGATTACAGGCATGAGCCACCGAGCCCGGCTAATTTTTTGTATTTTTAGTAGAGACGGGTTTCACCGTGTTAGCCAGGATGGTCTCTATCTCCTGACCTCGTGATCCGCCCGCCTCAGCCTCCCAAAGTGCTGAGATTACAGGCGTGAGCCACTGCACCTGGCTGTATTTTCCTCATTTCTTAATAGATCCACATTATTTTAGCCAGTTGTTTCCATATTGCTGATTTTGTAGTGTTGATAGCTAGGGTTCTTTTCTTATACTTAAAAGAATTTTGTAAATAATAAGTGTTATTTGTAGAAACATTAGAGATATAAACAAGAAGGAAATAAAATGGGCTGTTAAACCCCCACCACCAAAAAAAGCTAACCACACTTACGTTGGTGTATAGCTAGGAGGCTGTGGAAAATACATATGTGCTTTCTCTATATAAGTGGGTATGGAGTTTAATATGACTATTAGTGACTAGAGTAGGTACATGTGTACGTGGATTAATGTAAGCCATTCACATTCTTGTCACTGGAAGGCCAAAGACCCACTGTGTGTAGGGGCACGTTGAGTGCAGGTTCTCCCGGCTATTCTGAATTGGAGGTTGTCTGCACCCTCAACTACAGGCCTCTCCGGAGGGCTTCCTTGGCCTCTGGCTGCCCTGAGTGAGGAGGTGTGACTGTTGCAGGCCTGCAGGCTGTGCCCCGGGGGTGTTTCCCTGGCTGGCCCTGACAGCTTTCCTCCAGGCGTTGGTGCTGCCGGCCTCTGCCTGGGCTGCTCTCTGCTCTGTGTTCTGGGGATTGAACTTTCTAACTTAAAGCTGCTGGGGGATTGGACTGTTGCATTCTAGGGCTGGACTTTTCTAACCTAAAGCTGCTGTCTAGCCAGGTCAGCACAGGCCTGTGCATTCTTACCTTCTCACCCTTCAGGTATACAGTTTGAGGTGAGGCGGGTGGAGCTCCAGGGCCCCACACCTCTGTTCTGCTGCTGGCTGGTGAAAGACCTCCTCCACAGCCAACGCGACTCAGCCGCCAGGACCCGCCTCTTCCTTGCCAGCCTGCCCAGCTCCACCCACCCTACCGCTGCTGAGCTCACCGGACCCAGCCTGGTGGAAGTGGGTATTTGCAGTCAATGCCTGCCCTGGACTTGCCTTGTACTGTGTGGCAGATATCCTAGTTGGCACCTCTCTGTTTCCTCGGGGATGGGAATACGGTCTGTTTGTAACTTTTTTTTTTTTTTTGGTGGGATGGAGTCTCACTCTCGTTCCCCAGGCTGGAGTGCAATGGCGCGATCTCAGCTCACTGCAACCTCCGCTTCCTCCCGAGTAGTGGGAATTACAGGCACGCACCACCACGCCCGGCTAATTTTGTATTTTTAGTAGAGACTGGATTTCTCCATGTTGGCAAGGCTGGTCTTGAACTCCTGACCTCAGGTGATCCACCCGCTTCGGCCTCCCAAAGTGCTGGGATTACAGGTGTGAGCCACTGCACCTGGCCCTGTTTGTAACTTTTCACACTGTCTTCTAATATCTGGTGTGACTATAAAGCCACTTTAAATCTGCATAGGCCCATGTGTATGGTGGGGTGTAAACACGTTTTGACATGTGTGCCAGTTGGGATCAGTGTGCTGAGGCTGCTTGGGGTGCCCTGTGGAGATTGGCTTTCAGACCTGTCTGAGAGCATAGGAGGAGAGGGGACTGGAGTTCAGGGGACTGGAGTGCAGGGCACACCTGCCTTGGGTGGCTGCTGAAGACGCAGGGGGACCACTGTGGGTGCTGCACCTCTGCCAGGTGCAGTTGGATGTAACCCCACAGACTTTCCTCTGCATTGCAGGTGCTCAGAGCCAGACCCTGGTTTGAGGAGCCCCCCAAGGCTGTGGAACTGGAGGGGTTGGCGGCCTGTGAGGGCGAGTACTCCCAAAAGTACAGTACCCTAAGCCCGCTGGGCAGTGGGGCCTTTGGCTTCGTGTGGACTGCTGTGGACAAGGAAAAAAACAAGGAGGTACCCTGGATGTGGGAGGGGAGTGGCGCGGGGCACCACTTCAAATGGCTCTTGACTTTTGGTCCCAGTTCTCTAAGCCTGGGGTTTTTTGAGGAGTCCTTTACGTACGGCACCAAGCATACAACCTGGTATGTGGGCGGTTTCCGGATACAAGGAGGTTCTCTCAGCAGAACACATGTCCGCATCCAGGGTTGCTGATCCCGTCAAGTTGTAGATTCAGACGTCGAACAGGCCAGGCTCAGGGCTTCGCCTCCTGCCCTTGTGTTAGACCCCACATCTGGACCTGTGTTCCCTCCTTTCTGAGCCTGGGGTTTGCACCATTCTCCTCCTCCCCACTGAGATGCTGATATCTCACGGGCACTGCACATGCATGCTTAAAACCAAATTTAGGACCGCCTCCACCCAGCTGGAAAAAAACCCCAAGAAAGAGGCAAGCAAGCTAACCAGCAGAAGCTCTTGGTCTTCCCGGCTCCCTGGAATGACTGCTCTGTTTATAGCTCACGGCTGGAGCAGGGATTGGTGTGTGCTAGGCATTCCTCTAGGTGCACTGAGTACTGCCAGCTGCTTGTCCCCCCACCCCCTTCCTCCCCAGTTATCATGGCCATTCTTACATATTCTCCTTCCAAATAAGCTTTAGAACTTGCTGTCCCTCCCTCCCAAGTCCTGTTGGGATTTGTAGCTGCCTGGACATGTTGCGATGTGGGGGAATTGACATCAGGATGATGCCCACTTTCCTGTTCAGAACCAGCATCTGCTGCTTGCTGTGAATCCCTGTTAGATTGTCCAGGTGTGTTTGTGCCTGGCTTGGCGGGTTCCTGGGAGGGTCATGGAATACTGCCCGCAGGGTCCTTTGCTCCCTGCATTTTCTAGTCACTTGTGGCCGGAATACACCAAAAACCCGAGCTTGGATTGATCCATCATATGTGTATATCCAAGTCTTCCTAGTACTAATGCTCTTTCAGTGGATCCTTTGGATTTTCTAGATCAACAACCACTCCTCTGCAGTAATGACAGTGTTGTCTGTCCCCTCTGTGATTCGCCTGTCATCATCCTTTTATCCTTCCCTCCTGTCTCTCCTTAACTAGGTCCTGTGGGGTGTGCTGCACAGCGGGTGTGCCGCTGCCTCTCCTGGGCTCTGCTGCTGCTCCAAGGTGGCTGTGGCTCCTTTCAGTGCCTGATGAGCACCTTTCATTGGAGGATCTTTCATTTTACTTTCAACCTGCTCAAATTTTTTAAGAATTGAGTGTTGAGTTCTATCAAATTCTGTCAAAAGATGTCTTTTCAGCATCTATTGAGATACTCATATCCTTGTTGCCTTTATTAATAAAACGAATAACATACAGTATCGGTCTTATTATATTATAACAGTCTCTTAATGCATTGCTGAATTTGATTTTTGATTTGCTATTTCTCTTTTTTTTTTTTTTTGAGACGGAGTCTTGCTTTGTTGCCAGGCTGGAGTGTAGTGGCACCATCTTAGCTCACCGCAACCTCCTCCTCCCAGGTTCAAGCGATTCCCCTGCCTCAGCCTCCCAAGTAGCTGGTATTACAGGCATGCGCCACCATGCCTATCTAATTTTTTGTATTTCAGTAGAGACGGGGTTTCACCATGTTGGCCAAGAAGGTCTCGTTCTCCTGACCTTGTGATCCACCCACCTCGGCCTCCCAAAGTGCTGGGATTACAGTCTTGAACCACTGCGCCTGGCCTGATTTGCTATTTCTATTTGGGATTTTTTTTTCGTTTATATTCATACCTAAGTTTTGTTTCATTTCATTTTGTTTCTTTTCGTTTCTTTTCTTTTTTCTTTTTTTCCTCTTTTTCATTTTTCTTGCTCCCTCCCTCCCTCCTTCTTTCCTTCCTTCCTTCCCTCCCTCCTTCCTTTTTTTTTTTTTTTTTTTAAATGTCAGAGTTATGAGGCTGGCCAAGTGGCAGTTGGATGGTGTGTCAATACCTGGAAGATGATGTTCCCTTGGCTGTCCTAATTCTTGTTTCGCTTTCTTTTTTTTGCTACACTTGCCAAATAATTGTCTATTTTACTCATCAAGTATTTTTTGTTTTCTTTTAATTTCTCATACTTTCTATGATTTATTTTTGCTATTTTTCTTTAACTTTTTTTTTGAAACGGAGCCTTGCTCTGTTGCCCAGGCTGGGGTGCAGTGGTGCGATCTCGGCTCACTGCAACCTCCGCCTCCTGGGTTCATGCCATTCTTCTGCCTCAGCCTCCCTAGTAGCTGGGACTACAGGTGCCTGCCACCACACCTGGCTAATTTTTTTTATTTTTAGTAGAGACGAGGTTTCACTGTGTTAGCCAGGATGGTCTCAATCTCCTGACCTCGTGAAGTGCTGGGATTACAGGCGTGAGCCACTGTGCCCGGCCTAATTTTTGGTATTTTTAGTAGAGATGGGGTTTCACTGTGTTAGCCAGGATGGTCTCAATCTCCTGACCTCATGATCTGCCCTCCTTGGCCTCCCAAAGTGCTGGGATTACAGGCGTGAGCCACCGCGCCCGGCCTAATTTTGCTAGGTTTCTAGATTATCGTATTGAATGTGTATTTTCAATGCTGTTAGTAATAACTGTTTGGCCAGGCGCGGCAGCTCACGCTTGTAATCCCAGCACCTTGGGAGGCCGAGGCGGGCGGATCATGAGGTCAGGAGATCGAGACCACGGTGAAACCCTGTCTCTACTAAAAATACAAAAAATTAGCCGGGCGTGGTGGCGGGCACCTGTAGTCCCAGCTACTCGGAGAGGCTGAGGCAGGAGACTGGCGTGAACCCGGGAGGCGGAGCTTGCAGTGAGCCGAGACTGCGCCACTGCACTCCAGCCTGGGCGACAGAGCGAGACTCCATCTCAAAAAAAAATAATAATAATAATAATAATAGCTGTTTACAGTATGAAGCTTTCAGAATACACTTTGGCCATATCCTAGAGGTTTTACTCTACAGTGCTTTTGTTGTCATGTGTTTCTAAACAGTTTGAATTTTTTTTTTTTTTTTTTTTAGACAAGGTCTCACTCCTTCATCCAGGCTGAAGTGCCGTGGTACGATCTCAGCTCAGTGCAACCTCTGCTGCCTGGGCTCAGGTGATCCTTCCACCTCAGCTTCCTGAGTAGCTGGGACTACAGGCATGCACCATCACATCTGGCTAATTTTTTTGTACTTTCTTTTTTTGGGGGGTAGAGACAGAATTTTGCCATGTTATTCAGGCTGGTCTCAAACTTCTGGGCTTAAGCGATCTATCTGCCTTGTCCTCTCAAAGTTCTGGGATTACGGATGTGAGCCACCATGCCCAGCCAACGGTTTGATTTTTAAGTTTCTATTTTCATCTGTAATTTATCTGAGCAGATCTCCTCATTCTTGGTTTGCATCAGGAACCCGATGGACTCTAGGGGTTTCTTTAAACCTTTATACCTTAAGGCAGAAGAAAGACGCCCCAGCATCTTTCTCTTGCTGTAAAAAGAAACCACATGAGTAGTTTTTGCCTTTTAAAAAACAGATGGCAATTTAAATGTTATTATAAGGCCAACAAATTATTGAGTAAAGGAACCAGTCAGAAAATAGACTCTTAAGGGTCGTTATGGTTCACAGAACAGAGTGCAGTTCCCACATCTTAAGAATCTCCTTTGTACCAAGAACCCTCCCAGGCCTGGTTACCTGGTGACAGAGAGCAGAGATGGGCATACATCCCCTGCTGTCACTGTGCTGGGCAGGATGGGAGAAGCCAGAGTGTTGGGAGGTTGAGCCTGTACAGTTTATTAGAACTAGCTTTATTCGTGGGATGCGGTGGCTCACTCTTGTAATCCTAGCGCTTCGGGAGGCCGAGGCCAGAGGATTACTTGACCCAGCCTGGGAAACACTATAGTAAGACCTCGTCTCTACAAAAAGTTAAAAAATTAGGCTGATGTGGAAGAATCACTTCAGCCCAGGAGGTCGAGGCTGCAGTGAGCCAAGATCATGCTATGCACTTCAGCCTGGGCAACAGAGCAAGACCGTCTCCAAGAAAAAAGCCAAAAACAACAATAAAAAACTAGCTTTATGGTGAATAAAAGTGGCTTTCATTTTTCTTCCCAGCTGTGGAGGAAAAGAGAATTTTTAAAAGTCTTTTTGAGTTTTTTTTCCCCAGCGTTTAGGATGACCTGCTATTTCAGGGTTAAGCATTAGTATCCCAGTAGTTATTAAGAGAAACAGAGCAGGCCTGAAACACATACAGTGTGTGACATGGGGCAGAAAATGGCAGAAGAGCACTTGAATATGTGGAATGTGAGACACCTGTTGCTTTCCAGCTATATGCCCTGAGAGTTATTTAGGCAAATACTTAAATGCAGGATGCACAAATCATGAGTGTACATTGTTAGGGACTTTCAACAACTGGACACACACACCACCAGCACTCAGATCAAGATGCAGAATTTCCCCAGCATCTCAGGAGCCCTTCTGGGCACAGACCGCAGGGTACCCACTCTCTTGGCTTTTAGCATAATCAGGCTTGCCTATTTCTGGACATTCTATTTATATAATGCTCTAATGATGTGAGCTCTAATGATGTTGAGTATCTTTTTGTGTGCTTGTTCGCTATCTGCATATTTTCTTTGATGAAATCTTTTCAAACCTTTGCCAGCTTTTAAAAATTGGGTTTTTGAGGCCAGGTGCGGTGGTTCACGCCTGTAATCCCAGCACTTTGGGAGGGTCATGAGCTCAGGAGTTCGAGACCAGCCTGGCCAACATAGTGAAGCCCTGTCTCTACTAAAGATACAAAAAATTAGCTGGGTGTGGTGGCACACACCTGTAATCCCAGCTACTCAGGAGGCTGAGGCAGGAGAATCCCTTGAACCTGGGAGGTGGGAGTTGCAGTAAGTCAAGATTGCGCCATTGCACTCCAGCCTGGGCAACAGGGCGAGACTTCGTCTCAAAAAGAAAAAAAAAATGGGGTTTTTAAACAATACTGTATTTTAAGAGTTCTTTATAATTTCTAGTTACCATTCCTTTATCTGGTAAGGGAATTTCACCCAGTCTGTGGCTTGTCTTTTCATTCTGTTAGCAGTGCCTTTTGGAGAGCAGAGGTTTTTAATTTCGATGAAGTCCAGTTTATCAATTTTTCTGTTATGGATAATGCTTTTGGTATCCTATATAACCCAAGGTCACAAAGATTTTCTGTTTCCTCCTACAAGTTTTATAGTCCTCGGTTGTACATTGAGGTCTGTGAGGCAGTGGGAGTTGATTTGGTGTGTGGCGCAGGCCATGGCTGAGGCTTACCTTATACACATGGATTTCTACTAGTTTGGCACCAGTTGTTGAAAAGAATCCTTTCTCCATTAGATGATCTTGGTAACCTTGGCAGAAATCAATTGACCATATATGTGTGGGTCTGTTCAGTCCACTGGTCTACCTGTCGACGCACTTGCCAATGACTGCAGCTTCATAGTGAATCTTGAAACTGTCGGTTTTCAAGTCCGCTTTGAATATCCTAGGTCCTTTGCTTGTTCACGTAAATTTTAGAATCAGCTTGTTGACTTAATTAATTAGTTTTGGGGAAGGCAGGGCCTTGAACCCTGTCGCCCAGGCTGGAGTGCAGTGGCGCGATCATGGCTCACTGCAACCTCCACCACCTGGGCTCAAGCGATCCTCCCTTCTCCAGCCTCCCAAGTAGCTGGCACCACAGGTCTACACCACCACGCCCAGCTAATTTCTTAATGTTTGTAGAGACGAGGTCTTGCTCTGTTGCTCAGGCTGGTCTTGAACTCCTGGCCTCAAATGATCCTTTCACCTTTGTCTTTCAAAGTGATGGGATTACAGGTGTCAACCATGGTCGATTTTATTAATAATGCCTGCTGGGATTTTATTTGGATTTGTATTGTCCATAGAGCTATTTGAGGAGAAGTCACACATTGATTGAGTCTTCCCTGCCATTTACCTCGGTCTTGTTTGAATTCTATCATCAATGTGCTGCAGTTTTCAGCATATGAATCCAACATATTTTGTTAGGTTTATCCCTAAGTATGTCATGTTTTGGATGCTGTTGGAAGTGGTATTGATTCTTAATTTTAATTTCCAGTTCGTCATTGCAAGTATATAAAAATACGATCTATTTTTCTCTGTTGACTTTGTGTCCTGCAAACTTGCCAAACTTTTTTGGTAGATTCTTTGGGATTTTCTATATAGACAGTTGTATCATTTATCACCTCCTTTCTAATCTCTATGCCATTGATTGATTGGTTGATTGATTGATTGCCTTATTGCACTGGCCAAGACTTCCAGTAAAATATAAGCTAGGAGTGGTGAGAATGGACAACCTAGCTTTGTTGCCAATCTTAGAAAAAAAGCCTTTAGCTTTTCACTATTAATGATGAGGCTAACAGTGGGTTTTCTGTAGATGCCCTCTATCAGCTGAGGAAGCTCTCTTCCTTGTTTGCTGAGAGTATTTGTTAGGAATGGATGTTGGCTTTTGTCAAGTGCTTTTTTCTGTATCTGTTGAGATGATGTATTTTTTATTTATGTGGACATGATGCATTATAATGATTGAGTGATGAATGTTGACTCAACTTTGCATTCTTGGGATTGCTCGTAATGTAATACTGCCCTTTTTATATATTGTGTCTTCAGTTTGCTAATACTTATTGAGCATTTTTGCATCTACGTTTATGAGGAATATTGGTGTGTAGTTTTCTAGTAATGTCTTTGTCTAATTTTAATATAAGCATAATACTGGCCTCATAAAAATGAATTTGGGGCCAGGAATGGTGGCTCATGCCCGTAATCCCAATACTTTGGGAGGCTGCAGTGGGAGAATCGCTTGAGCCCTGGAGTTCAAGACTAGCCTGTGCAACAGAGTGAGACCTCATCTCTACAAACTAATTTAAAAGTCAGCTGGGCGTAGTGGTGCATGCCTGTAGTCCCAGCTAAACTTGAGAGGCTGAGGAAGGGAGATCGCTTGAGTCCGAGAGGTCAAAGCTGCAGTGAGCTGTGATCACGCTACTGCACTCCAGCCTGGGCAACACAGCAAGACCCTGTCTTAAAAAAAGATTTGGAAGTAGTCCTCCTCTTCTGTTTTGTGAAGAGTTTGTATAGAATTGGTATTATTTTTTCCTTAAATGTTTTGTAGAAATTGGCTGGTAAAATCCTCTGGGACTGGAGTGTTCTTTGAGGGAAGAATTTTAACTGCAAATTAAACTTTTAAAATATAAATGGGATTATTTCTCTGTTTCTTTTGAAGCTTCGGTGGGTTGGATCTTTCAAGAAGTTTGTCCATTTCATCTAAGTTATCAAATTTATTGCCATAATAGTCTCTTAAAAACTTTTAATGTCTGTAGGGGCTATAATTTTATCACTATTTTCATTCTTGGTAGTAGTAATTTGTGTCTTTTCTCTTTTTTTTTTAACTGATCAGTCTGGTTAGAGGCTTATCAATTTTATTAATCTTTTCAAATAACCAGCTTTGGGTTTCATTAATTTTTCTTACTTATAATCGATTTTCAATCGTGATTTTTCTCTTATTATTAAAAATTTTTTCATTATTTTTTCTTACTTTGGATTTAGTTTTCTTTTCTTCTTCTATTTTCCTAAGGTGGAATCTTAGATCATTTATTTGAGCTATGCTTTTTTCTAATATAATCATTTAATGTTCTAAATTTTTCTCCAAACCCAGCTTTATCTGTGTATCACAGATTTTCATGTTGTGCTTTCACATTCATTCATTTACAAATATTTTGTTAGTTTGTGTTATATAGAAGTGTGTTGTTTAATTGCCACATATTTGGTGATTGTTCAGATATCTTTCTGTTTTTAATTTCTTTATAGAGAACATACTTTGTATAATTTCAGTTTCTTTAAATCTGTTGATGCTTGTATTATGTTTTGAAGTCTCTACCTACACTTGTGGATTTGCTTATTTCCCTTTGTAATCCTCCCAGATTTTACTTCATATATTTGGAAGCTCTGTTGTTATAGGAATACCCGTTTATTATCATAGCATCTTCTTCATGAACTACTTCCTTATTTGATATGCCTTGTTCTGAAGTCTACTTTGATACTAATATGACTACTCCAGCTTTCATTTGATTTGTGTTCACATAGTAAACTTTTCTCATTCTTTTACTTTTAGTCATTTATGTCTATATTTAAAATGGTCTTCTGTAGGCAGCATACACTTGGGTCTTGCTTTTTAAATTTAATATGAAAGTCTCTATCTTTAATTGAGGTGTTTAGACCGTTGTTGTTTAATGAAATTATTGATATGGCTGGATTTAAATCTACAATCTAAATCTAGATGTTTTCTATTGTTTCTAGATATTTCTGTGCTTTGTTCTTTTCTCCTCTATTTTTCCTGCTTTCTGTTGAGTGTATTTTATTATGTCATGTTTTTGTTGTTTGTTTTTAATATTTCATCATGATTTTTGACATCTGTGTTGAGATATAATTCACATACCATATAATTCACCCATTTAGAGTGAACAGTTCAGTAGATTTCAGTATATACAGAATTGTGCAACCATCACCACAAACGAAGAATATTTCATGACCTCAGAAAGAAACCTCATACCCATCAGTAGTCAGTCCCATAACCCCCATCCTGCTCGAATTTCCTCCATCCCAGTCCTGGGCAACCACTAATCTACTTTCTGTCTGAATAGATTTGCCTATTCTGGACACCTCATATAAATGAAATCATACACAGTGTGCTCTTTTGTGACTGGATTCTTTCATCTAACATAATGTTTTCAAGGTTCATCCATATTGCAGCATGTATAAGTACTTCATTTTTTTTATGACTGAGTAACATTCCATTATATGAACACCATATTTTGTTTATCTGTTTATCAGCTGATGGACATTTGTGTTGTTTCCATTTTTCGGCCATTAGGAATAATGCTTCTATGAACAATTGTATATAAGATTTGTGTGAACATATGTTTTCAGTTCTTTTGGGCATATACCTAGGCGTGCAATTCGTGGGTCATGTCGTAACTCAGAGTCTAATGTTTTGAGGAACTGCTAAACAGTTTTCTGAAAAGGTTGTACTGTTTTTACATTCCCATCAGCAGTGTACAAGGGTTCCTAGTCTACATATCCTTGCCAACACTTATTATTGTCTTTTCCTTTCTAGCCATTCTAGGGGGTGTGAAGGGGTAGCTCATTGTGGTTATGGTTTGCATTTCCCTGATGACTAACGATGTCAAGTGTCTTTTCATGATCTTATTGGCTGTTTATAAATCTTCTTTGGAGAAAAGTCTATTCTGATCCTTTGCGCATGTTTTTCTTTTTCATTTTTTTTTTTTGAGACAGAGTCTTGCTCTGTCACCCAGGCTGGAGTGCAGTGGCGCGATCTCGGCTCCCTGCAATCTCCGCCTCCTGGGTTCAAGGGATTCTCCTGCCTCAGCCTCCCGAGTAGCTGGGATCACAGTTACACACCACCAGCCCCAGCTGATTTTTATATTTTTAGTAGAGATGGGGTTTTACCATGTTGGCCAGGCTGGTCTCGAACTCCTGACCTCATGGTCCACCTGCCTTAGCCTCCCAAAGTGCTGGGATTACAGGTGTGAGTCACTGTGCCTGGCCCTGCCCCTTTGCCTACTTTTAAATTGGGTTATTTGTCTTTTTATTATTAAATTACATGAGTTCTGTATTCTAGATACAATTTCTTGATCAGATATATGATTTGCAAATATTTTCTCCCATTAAATGTGTTATCTTTTCACTTTCTTGATGTTTCATTTGAAGCACAAACATTTTAAATGGATAAGTTCAGTTGGTCTTTTTTACCATTTGTCACTTGTGTTTTGGTGGTGATCTAAGAAGACTCTGCCAAGCCCAAGGTCATAAAGATTTACTCCCATGTCTTCTCTAAGAGTTTTATGGTTTTAGATTTTACATGTACGTCTTTGATCTATTTTTGAGGTTAATTTTTGTGTGTGGTGTGAGACTGGGGTCGGACTTCACTCTTTTGTATGTGGATATCTAGTTGTCCTAGCACCGCTTGTAGAAGACTATCCTCTCCCCATTGAGTGGTTTTTGGCACCCTTGTCAAAAATCAGTTGACCATAGATGCATGGGTTTGTTTCTGGACTCTGAATTCTATTCCATTGATCTATAGTCTATCTTTCTATCTTAAGTCTATCCTTAAGCCAGTCTTGATTACTGTCTTGATTACTGTCTTGAGCTTTCTTTGTAGTAAGTTACGAAACTGGAAAATGCTAGTCTTCCAACTTTGTGTTTTTTCAAGCTTGTTTTGGCTGTTTGGAGATTGTTTTGGCTATTTTGCATTTCCGTAAGGATTTTAGGGTCAACTTGCCAGTTCTGCAGAAAAGCCAGCTGAGATTCTCATAGGAGTCACACTGAATCACTGAATCTGCAGCTCACCATGGGGGGTATTGTCATCTTAACAATATCAAGTCTCTGATCTGTGAACGTTGAAAGTTTTCTGTCCATTTAGACCTTTGATTTCTTTTAAAGTGTTTTGTAATTTCAGTGTACAAGTCTTGTTATTCTTTTGTTAAATCTCCATTATTTTTACGTCCAGTTTCTTCTTTTTCTTAGGTTTATTTTTCACTTGGTAGAATATATTCATTGCTGATTTTTCCAGGAAGGAGTCATGGGTATTATACTTTCAGTCCTTGTATGTATTAAATTGTGTTTATTTTTCTCTCATATTTTAGTGGTGATATGCCTTTTTCCTCTCAGAACTTTTTAGACCAGTATCTGTTGTAATCTAGCATTATTTTGAAGTGAATTTTGCTGACAGCAACCTGATTTATTTTTCTTTCTAGATTTAAAATCTTTGTCTTTCAAAGTTTTCATGAGGATGTCTTTGGGGGTGTATGTTTGTGTGTGTTTTCTTTATTCTTGCTTGATACTTGGTAAGACTTTGATCTGAATATTTAAAGCTTCCTTTATTTTAAGAGGATTCTATTCTTTGTTTCTATTAATTCTTTCCTTCTCCCTCCTCCTGACACTCATTTTAGGTGTGCATGGGCACCCCTGGAGGAGCCCGCGCCCTTGTCTCCTTGGCCCTGCAGCTGGACAGGCCGCAGGCCTCTTCACTTAGAGTGTCCGGGCTCCAGCCCTCCCAGAGGTTCCTGGAGCTCTGCCGCATCTCAGCAGGCCCTTCTTTTGCTGCTCAGGACCACAGCTTGCTTCCCCTCATCTTCTTGCTTTCCCTCAGTCTCACCTCTGGCCTTTTGGGCCATGGTGACCCTCCTGTCAAAGGGTCTTCAGAATTTGTCTCCTTTCACCTCTCGCAGGCTGGCATCCAAGCTGCCCCCTTCTCTCCTGATTACTGTGAGAGGCCTGGATGCTGCCCAGGCTTCGATGGTTCTTCCTGCTCCCGCCCTGGCCCCGATGCCCTCCCGATGCCCCCTTACGCTGCCTGCCCAGCCCCCCGCCTCCCTCACACCTCCTTGCACAGCTCAGGGGCGCTCTGCCGCAGTCCTGTGCTCCCGCTGCCCTCTGCCTGGAGGGCCTTCCCTGAGGTGCTCAGAAGCTGCCTTCCCGGACTCGCTCCCTGTCCCACCCACCTCACAGGGGCCGCACCCCTGCGGCACTTCCTGCCCCATCTTTTTTTCCTTATTGGCACTCGTCGTTCCCTGGTGCGTGATCTTGCTCAGCATCTCTTGCTGACACCTGAACAGGCCCATCCTGTGGTCGGCACCCACTGGGTTGCCCGTCGCTCCTTCAGCTGCGTGCCGACACCCACGTAGCAGCAGGTGTTGGGTGACAAGATTTTCAGTGACTTGCAGTGTTTCTTTCTTTTATGAATGGTATCTTTTTCTGTTACACTTTGACTATCATTGACTGTTGTAGCACTGTTTTTCTTATATATGCCTTATGTCTGTCAGTCTTACTAAACTCTGATTAATCTCAGTCAGTGTTGAAAACATATCTAAGAGTGATAGCCTTTCTTTATATTTTCTAGTTTTCAGGCTTCTTAGCTCATTCTCTTGGCCAGGGCTCCCTGTCCTTGGTTGAGAAGTTGGGGTGATGTGGATGTTCTCCGGGGCACATGCCCTGAGGCGTCTGGGGCCCTCTCTCCAGCCCAGGTTATGGCTCCTTCAGCTCCACCTGGATTCTCCATCACACCCGTCTATCCACCTTACAGAATGGGCAGTAATGACGCTGTGTTTCTGGTCAGCTGCTGACCACCTTCTCTGCTTCCTTGTGCTGCAGGCGTTTACCACTGTGTTTCTTCTTTCATGTCCCTGGGACTTAGGGGAGGTAAATGCAGGGGATGCATTTGCCACATGGACCGATGGTGGCCCTGGTGTAATGGGAGCCTTGAGGACCAGGTGGCCCCTGGTGTAATGGGAGGCTTGAGGACCGATGGTGGCCCTGGTGTAATGGGATACTTGAGGACTGATGGTGGCCCCTGGTGTAATAGGATGCTTGAGGACTGATGGTGGCCCCTGGTGTAATAGGATGCTTGAGGACCGATGGTGGCCCTGGTGTAATGGGATGCTTGAGGACTGATGGTGGCCCTGGTGTAATGGGATGCTTGAGGACTGATGGTGGCCCCTGGTGTAATGGGATGCTTGAGGACCGATGGTTGAGGACCGGTGCCTTATGGGATTTTTGAGATGATGGGTCGGTGTAATGGAGGTTGAGGACCGATGGTGGTGCTGTTTGGATTTTGAGGAATGATGGTGGCCCCTGTGTAATGGAGGTTGAGGACCGTGGTGCCCTGTAATGGGATTTTGAGGATGATGGTGGCCTGGTGTAATGGGAGGGACCAAGGTGTCCTGTAATGGGATTTTGAGGACGATGGTGGCCCTGTTGTAAGGATGTTGAGACCCGATGGTGCCTGGTGTAATGGGATTTTGAGGACTGGTGGTCCCTGGTGTAAGGGAGTTGAGGACCGATGGTGCCTGGTGTAACCAGCTATTTCCACTCTCTGTCTTCCTCACAGGTGGTGGTGAAGTTTATTAAGAAGGAGAAGGTCTTGGAGGATTGTTGGATTGAGGATCCCAAACTTGGGAAAGTTACTTTAGAGATTGCAATTCTATCCAGGGTGGAGCATGCCAATATCATCAAGGTAGGCGACGATTTCCTCTTTAGAGATACCCTAACTTGGCTCATGTCAAATGTCTTAAATTTGTTGACTTGAAGATGTTTTGGCAGAGTTGGACTTGGCTTTGTCTCTTCCTAGGTATTGGATGTATTTGAAAACCAAGGGTTCTTCCAGCTCGTGATGGAGAAGCACGGCTCCGGCCTAGACCTCTTCGCTTTCATCGACCGCCACCCCAGGCTGGATGAGCCCCTGGCGAGCTACATCTTCCGACAAGTGAGAGCAGGCCAGAGCCGGCTGGGTGAACGCAAGCCTGGGTGCCTGGGTCCGGTGGCTGCAAAGATCAGTGATCCATACTCGGTTCTCTCGCTGAGCTGGATCTAGCCTTGTGTGTGGGGATTTCATGGAGTAGGATATATATTTTGAGAAGAAAATTCTATGATTGAAGTAGAGAAAGTGAGGTTGGGAAGGAAGGATGAGGCCAGATACAGTCCTGGAATGATGGGAAAGTATGTTTAATGATTAAGGTTTATTTACATACATAAAATATCCACAACAATCATAAAAATTAATCAATAAGGGTTAGGATGCAGTCAGAGAGTGTCTCAAAGGCATGTGTGTGGCACAGCGGCCTGCAGGCTGTAAGTGCTAAGTAAATGGTGATTGTTCAGTTAATTAACCAGCAAAATTGAGATCCTGACATTCTCATTTTACAGTAAGTATTTGTCGTGATCTGTTTTGTGTCTAATTACGTATTGAACTTTGGCCATTATTTTATTGGAACGGGAGAGTGATGATCAAAATAGGAAGGCATCCTAGCAGAGGGACAGGAGGAAGAAACGGTAACTCGTGTTGGGTTTTAAGGAGAAGGTGGTGGTTCCATCCTGTGCTGCTCCCAGCTCCCCCGAAAGAATTGGAGAAATACCAGCAAAGCGCTGTGTAGACAACTCACATTTGCTCTTGGATTGTTTACTGGGGACGACTCGATTTCTAATGACAGCTTCCGTGAATCAACATTTCTTCCTTAAAGCTACACGCTCTCAGGGGTTGCTGGGTTTCCAAAGTTTAGTTTCTCAGGCTCCTACTTGTACGTTTCAGATATTATGGTTCTGCCAAAAAAGGGTCACCTCTCTGCCTCTTCCTATGTTGGAAGATGACGTCCTCCCTTTAGTTTGTGGCAAACACTTGTTTCTGAAACTTTTTACAGCAAATAGAGTATCTGTATGAGGTTATGTTGAGGGTCACTTGTTAAAAGCTGCTGCCTGGCAGCTGTTAATTCTGGGGCTAGTGAGACACATAATTATGGTGTTTAGACTCTAAAATTTGTGCCACAAGAATCTCTACCCCTTTTTTAAATATATAGACATAAATGTTATTCTATATAAATACAGATTCACAATTTTATAAGGTGCATGATCGCACCTCAATGTATGTAGGAATCATGCCCGTTCTCAGGGCATTGCCTGTCAGCTCCAGATTCATCAGGACCTGCTTAGCAGCGGGGTGGGGGAGCTGGGCCTGGGAACAGCCCTGGCTTGGTTCAGGCAGCTCCAGGGCAGCGTGGCCGGTCCAGGGCACAGAAGCATCTGCAGGAAGAGCAGCTTTCTTCAAGCCAGTCTTTATTCCTTTGTGGTTAATCTCTCAGTACTAGTTAATAAATCTTAATGAAACTTTCCATGTTCAAGTTCATGTGTGGTTTCTGTCTCCTGACTGGATCCTGACTGATTTGTATATATCTACATATATTTGTAAGTATGTATTCATGCATGCTTGTATATGTATGTGTATTTATGTGTGTACCTGTGTACAAGTATATGTTGTGTGTATAGGTATGCACACGTATATATGCAGGTGTGTATATATGTGCACATGTATGTATCTAAATGTGTATGTATACATAAATATGCAGGTATGTATATATAAATATGCATGTATGTATATGTTTGCATATATGTATATAAATATGCGTACATTTATTAAATATAAGTTAATTGGGCTTAGCTAACCTGTGATTATTGCTTCTGATTTGAAAGATACTCATTTGTAAATATAAAATTGTCTCAAAAGATCAACATGATACATCCATGAAATCACTAAGTTGATTGGGACAATGGGCGTCCAGATTATGACAGTCAGACGTTTAATTCATCCTAGTTGAGCTAAACTGAAAGGCCGATGTTGCTGGCCTCCATTATTGGAAAGGCAGAGTGGGCAGGCAGTGGAGCACTGCAGCGGCACCTCCGCGGGAACGAAGCCCATTTCCAGCGTAACCGCTGTAAGTCTGCATCACTGAGCAGCCACACATTTGGGGAAAGGATGGCTGACACGTCATGCTTCTCTCTCAGATGCCACACATTTGGGGAAGGATGGCTGACACGTCATGCTTCTGTCTCAGATGCCACTGAGGCTGTGCTCCTAGCTCTGCCCCAAATTGGTGCCTCAACTCTGGGCAAGTCACTTTCCCTCCCTAAGAGCTGAGGTTGTCGACTTGGTGCTTTCTCTCGGGCACTTGCCACTTAACACCAAACCTGCACCCATTCACTTGCCCACCATGAGTGTCTTTGAGCTGTGGCTTTGTGGCCTGTCTTTCCTCCTGAAATAGGCATGGTGTGCGTTGCGGGGGCGAGTGTCTGCTGGGAAGGTTTTCTCGGCAGCAAACAGAACTCACGAGTCTCATATTGATGTTGCTACCTTGCGGGCTAATGTGGCCATGCCCGATGGGCACACGCCCTGAAGGGCTTTGTTTCCTGTTTGCTTCCAATCATATCTTCAGCGTTGAAAAGTCTTTCCTGTCCCCAGTTCATTATGAGTCGGAGGTTTATTTTTATTTTTTATTTTTTTATTTTTTTTGGTTCCAGTTTATTTTAAAGGCATATTTGAGTTGAATTGCTTTTTTAAAAAGCCCCCTCTGGCCTCCTTTTTCCAGCTAGTGTCAGCAGTGGGATACCTGCGCTTGAAGGACATCATCCACCGTGACATCAAGGATGAGAACATCGTGATCGCCGAGGACTTCACAATCAAGCTGATAGACTTTGGCTCGGCCGCCTACTTGGAAAGGGGAAAATTATTTTATACTTTTTGTGGAACCATCGAGTACTGTGCACCAGAAGTTCTCATGGGGAATCCGTACGTATGCTGCTGCGGTGCAGCCCGTCCTCCTGTCCTCTGTCAGGACCCTGAGGGTGGCTTGATTTTGGGTGGGAAAATGGCTTCCTTCGTGCCTCTTTGTGATGAGAGTGTTGAGTGATCAGGGTGATGTGCTGAAAAATAAGTGGGCAGGCAGGCAAGGTCATATTGGGCAAAGGCACTGGGTGATGGATATAGGAGTTAATAATTTTATTTTCTCAGCTCTTATTTGTTTGGAGTTTCATATAATAAAAAGCCAAGAAAAATATTGAAGAGTCCCCCAAAATGGCACTCTTCAAATAAGTGAAGAGCATTCTTTTTAGTTAGGTTTATTTATTTTGATGACAGGAATAATATCTATTTCAGTAAAATACTGTGGGGCTGACCATACAAGAAATCAAGCACTAGAGAAAGTCCCGAGGCAGAGGACTCGTGCTGAAGGCGGAGCCCTTGGCTGGAGGGGCTGTCGCTGACCACCAGACTCCGTGTCCCTGGAGTGGGCCAGCTGAGCCTCTGCTCTGTTGTGGGGAGAAGCGGCGTCTTGGGGTGTGTGGCTTAGTTTGCATCTCTGCAGTCAGGGGAGCCTGTGATTTGGGGGCCGGCCTGGGCAGGGCCTCCTCTCGGGGAACTTAAGAGAGGAAAGCAAAACGGAAAGGAAGATTGTTGTTCATTTGTAGGGCCTGAGTGGAGACTGTCTGCTGACGGTGTTTTCTGCTGCACGTGCCCGGTCACTGTCTCATCTGCATGTAAACCAAATGTGTCTTTATGTGTATGAAATAGACTTTATTAAGTCAGAAGCAGATAACAGGTGTTTTCCACTAACACCTACATGTATTTTAGAGAGGTGTGGTTGGAATGCGTCTCTAGGTGAGTTCATGGTTAGAGTCGGATGATCACAGCACTGCTTGGACCCTCCCGGCCTGCTGCTGCAGCGCCCATATCTGCTCCATGTGGTTCTCTAGGAGGGAAGCTGATGCTGCCCCCACGGGACAGGCCCACGGGGTCCCTCACAGACCTGCTTGGAGCTGCACCTGACCTGGCGGCCTGAGGCCACAGCATTTGCGTGCAGTCACGCGCGAGCTCCATGCCGTGCCTCGGGGCCTCGGGGAGAGGAGTGGCCCGGGCCCTGGATCCCGGTATCTGCTTAGGCCATATTTCATCAGTCAGGAGGTGCAGGTTCCAGGCTGCGCACCCTGAGTCCTCAGAGCCCAGCAGCCTCGGCCTGCACCAGCCTCTCCATGCCAGGCAGAGTTGAGCTCTTCTGGGCCTGGATGCCCTGTGTGCAGAGTGTGGAGGAAGTGAAAATGGGCTCTTCCCTGCTGGAACCTCCATGCGTCTTCAGAGCCACCAAACAGCATGAAATATTGAAGGGGGTTGGTCTAAGAAGGGCCGTGGAGTTTCCCTTCAGATCTAGTTTGGTTGCCCTAGAGCCTGGTGGGCGCTGGTGGGCTCTGCCTGCCCTGCAGTGGTTGTCGTGCCCTCCGTGCTGGAGGGAACTGCCTGCCCCCTGTCCACTGACCCGTGATGCCTGCTGCATGGCTTGTCACCCCTTCCTGCACCCAGGCCGCAACGCTTGGGGAGGGTGTGGGGGGTATCCAACCTGGGCGAGAGCTCAGTGCTGCTTGGCCACCTTGCCCCTGCCTCCCAGAGCTGTGGCTCCTACCCTCTCCCTGAGCACCTGCCCTGCCACGGCTCTGCCCTGCCTTCTGGCCTCTCCTTTCTGGCTGTGAGCGGTGTGCTGCTCCTGGGCCTGCTGGGCTGCAGGCCTCCTCTCGGGAGCTCCTTCCTCCCTCCTGTGTCCTCTCCCCATCTCCCTGGCTGAAAGGGTTTCTGAGTTCTTATTCTCAATCCCATCCTCAGGGCTCTGGCTTCTGTCTTGTCATCTTCATCTCCGTCTACTCCAGGGTCGGCAGACTGTGGCCTTAGGTCCCTATTCCCCTTCCTCAGGCCCTGGCAGCCGCCATTCTGCTTTCTTCTCTATGAATCTGACTACTCTAGGGACCTCCTATACGTGGAATCGTACCGCATTTGCCTTTTGGTGACTGGCTTATTTCACTTAGCACAAAGTCCTCAAGGTCCATCCATGTTGTGGCCTGTGCCAGCATCCTCCTTTTCAAGGCTGAATTTGATTGCGTTTCTGGATATGCTGTACTTACTCATTCATCTGTCAGTGGACATTTGTGTTGCTTCTACCTTTTGCTTCCATCTTTATGTTGTTCGTGATGCCGCTACAAACGTGTGTGCAAACATCCCCTGCCTCTTGTTTCTATAAATAAAGTTTTATTGGAATGGAGCTGTGCTCATTTGCTTATGTGTTGACTGTAGCTGCCTTTGTCCTGCATGAGAGTTGAGTTGCAATGGGGACCATGTGGCCCAAAACATGAAATATTTACTATTTGACCCTTTACAGGAAAAGTTTGCCAACCTCTGTTCTATTCTATCGGCTATTTCTCTTCAGCTTCTAAAAGTCTTGAAATCTCTCTAAAAAACAGAAACAACACAAAAACGAAAACTGCCGAATCTGATTTTCTTGCTGTAGCCCCTACAGCTCTCATCCGTCCCCTCAGCTTCCCTGCGGTCTGTGCTAGCGACCCCACCACCCCGCTGACTCAACCTGGTGGCCTTTCACCCACGCTGCTTCTCTGGCCTCTGTGATCTGCCCTCTTGAGCCCTCCCTTCCCCTCCCCTCCCAGCCCCTCTTCTCTGAGTCCAGCCCGGGGCTCTGTCCGTGCCACTCTTCTCACTGCTGTGGTTTCTCTTGGCTCCCTTGTCTAATTCCGGTTCTGGAAAGAGGCTGCTGCTTCCCAGACCTCTTCTGGGGACAGACAACCAGCTGCGGACCTGGAGACGCATGGCCTTGGCCAGTGCAGGGGCAGGGCTGTGGGTGCGGGTGACCTGGCTCTGGTGCGTACTTGGCAGCAACTTCACCTCACCAAGCCTTGCTCTTCTTCTGTGCAAAATGAGACTAATATTTATCTTGCTAGGTTGTTGTGAGGATTTGGGCTAAGCCATGTAAAATGCTGGTACAGCGTTGGCACCTCTAGGTACCCAATAGATGGTAGCGTGGATGAGGATGTTTACGGCGACAGGAAATAAATGGTAGCGTGGATGAGGATGTTTACGGCGACAGGAAATAAATGGTAGCGTGGATGAGGATGTTTACGGCGACAGGAAGTCCTCTGGGTGTCTTCTCCCTGAAGCTTGCTCCTCCATTTGGCCCACTGTGTGAACACCCACCTTCACCACGTCCTTCTTGTTTGCTTTCATCCTTCGGTATTTTTATGTGTTCAGTCTCGTCCTGCAGCGCCCTTCACATCGTCGCTACAGTGATCATCCTAAAGGGCATGCATGTCCATGGTCACACCAAGCTGAACATGCCCGATCACGTCTGAAGGGCACGTGACCCTGTTCTGAAGTGGCCTGTGGCTCCCGTGGCCCTCAGCAAAGCCAATGGACGTGTACTCTGCTTCCTCCAGGAAGCCCTCCCCCCTCCCTGCTCTGGTGGACACATCTTGTGGTTGGTGTCCACAAGGAAGTTCCTGATTAGCCTTGGAGCTGCCCGAGGGCCTCTCCACTCCTGGCACATGGCCTGGTGGCTGGCCTGGGGCAGAAGTGCGTGGAAATGGAGGGTGTGTTTGAGGGGTGGAGCGACCCTCTTGGGAAACCACTGCCTGGCCTGTGTGCTGGTTGGGAAGGGCCACGGTGCTTCCCATGGGTGGGCCTGGCAAGCCTGCGCTGAGCGCCATGGCGTCCTGATGCCTCCTCCTCCTCACAGCTACAGAGGGCCGGAGCTGGAGATGTGGTCTCTGGGGGTCACTCTGTACACGCTGGTCTTTGAGGAGAACCCCTTCTGTGAGCTGGAGGAGACCGTGGAAGCTGCTATACACCCGCCATACCTGGTGTCCAAAGGTGAGCGTGAGCTGCAAGTGGTAGACAGACGACACGTCCTTAGAGACCAGCCACTTTTTTTCCCCATTTCCTCATTCCTCAGTGTATCTCTGTCCATATCAACAGTCTCATTTGTCTCCTTTCTATTCATCACATAATTTGCATATGACTTTAAAACATCTTGCTAATTTGGTTTTTGTTAATGTTCCTCTTTGGGTCTTAGAGGCCCTCTTGTGAGAAACACACTTGCAGTCAGTCACTCTGTTGAGTTGGTGCCTACATGGTTAAAGGAACTGGGGCCCGAATCCAGATGCAAGGCTGGGGGCTCCTCTCAGCTTGTGCTGGCATCCCCTCACCTGTCATGTTAACTCTGCGTTATTCACAGCTCTGCATAGCCAGAGCCCCTGAGAACAGACCAGTTAGGAACCTCTGCACCACCTGGATTTTGCTTGAGTGAGATGGCATCTTGAACTCCAAGCTTTCATTTCAGAGGCAATGGGTGTTTCCGGCAGCTTCTGTCCAAGCACAGCTGGGCCCTGCACTAGAGGTTCCTGGGCCGCCTCCTGCCCAGTCAGAGGCTCTGTGGGGGGTGATGGGCACCCAGGAATCTGAGATGTGCTCCACTTCATTCCAATCTGGGCCTACCGTCTGTGTTCTTTGTGTCCCCAGAACTCATGAGCCTTGTGTCCGGGCTGCTGCAGCCAGTCCCTGAGAAGCGCACCACCTTGGAGAAGCTGGTGACAGACCCGTGGGTAACACAGCCTGTGAATCTTGCTGAGTACACATGGGAAGAGGTGTGTCGAGTAAAGAAGCCAGGTGAGGCGTCTCAGCATCCCTCCACCCCGTGTGACTTCACTTGGAATAACCAGGTCCCCAGGCTGCCTTCCTAGGTCAAAAGGAGGAAGAGGAGGCTCCCTCCCCCATGCTGTCTTGGACACAAATGTCAGGGCCTGTAGCTGACCTGTCACCTGTGAGAGAGAGTTTGATTCTGTCCAGAGGCCTCTGGACACCGCTGGGGTTTAGGGCATGGCTTTGGGCCTTGCAGGGTGGGCAAGTGCCGTGGGAGCTCCTGGCAGAAGGGGTCAGAACCCCCAAAGATGGTGTGAGGAATGCAGCTGGTGATGGTCTGACTGGGCCGAAGGGGAGGATGAGGCCACAGATGCTGAGTGTGATTCTCTAGCAGCTTGCGGGGCCCAGGGCTCTTCAGACAAGGCTCTGGCCACAGAGCCAAAACCACTGCTCAGAGCATTTGGACCGAGCTGCGGTTGATGGCCCTGGGCTTAGATCCCCACCTTGGCAGGATCTGTACTTCTGGGACATTGCCAGTTGGATTTCTGAGGGCTTCGCCTGTAGGCTTTTGTTCTAGGACTTCTTCAAGTGAGAAGCAAAGTATTTTAGAGCCTTAAGTTGTTAGCACGTGATACAGTTACCTTCTCCTTTCTTCAGAAAGCGGAGTTCTGTCCACTGCGAGCCTGGAGATGGGGAACAGGAGCCTGAGTGACGTGGCCCAGGCTCAGGAGCTTTGTGGGGGCCCCGTTCCAGGCGAGGCTCCTGACAGCCAAGGCTGTTTGCATCCTGGGGATCCCCATCTGCTGACCAGCTAAACACCAGTTTCTTCCTGCTTTTCTCCACTTGGTTTGGAAAATCACACAGTTTTCAGGCTCCATCTGTTCGGAGAAAATACATTCTCAAGCATCCCCAATTCACCTTCTAAAAACCCATGTGCAGGTTTGATAAACACCAGAACAGAAGACGGTGATGCTGTATTATTTTAGGTTTATTACATAGATTTGGAATTCACTTTTTTCATGACCTAGAAAAAAACATTCCAGTGTTCAACTGTTTTATATTATTAAAGGGCTTTTAATTTGTGAACTCTGAAGGCATGAGTGTTTTCTCTTTCTACTTTTGTATATGTGCATGTTTTGTTTCCTCTGACTTGGTATATGCTCATCTGAGCAATGGGTAGAACTGGTTAGTGAAATGGCCAGACTGTTTCATTAACTGATTTCCTCAAATGCTTTTCAAATTAAAGCACCTTTGTTAGTAAACAGTTATCCTGACTTGGATGTTGTGAACTGTTCCCGTGTGCTACGTGTGAGAAATACCTGGTTTCCTCATTTTTCCATGTGTGCACCCCACTTGCCACAGTTGGAAAGAAGTCTAGCCTTGGCCATTCTGGGGTTCCTTTTACAAGCAGGCCCTGCCAGGGGTGGGCCCAGGGCTCTGAAGCTTACTCCATCTGGTGAGACTGGGGAGGGTGGCGTTCTCAGGGACCTCCCTTCTGTCTGGGCTCTGTAGCAAGACTCTGCTGTCAACATGTGGCTGGCTCACTGCCAGCAGTCCCCAGACATTCCATGGCTAGCCAGCTCCCACCTCTGTTCACGTGAGGGGCTTCCTGGCCCAGCCCCCAACCTCTCGTCTGTGTGAGGGGCTCCAGCCCTGTATTCCTCCGGGCTGCTTAGGCCCCAGGGTGTTTCTCAGATACTCAACTGGCTGCTTCCCTCCCTTAGACTCCGGTCCATCCCCCTCAGACAGACTTGGCTAGGTCAAGTACTTAGAATTGTTTTATTTCATGTCTGTGTTAGAGAGGAGGGAATAGCTAGAGGTGAGAGCAGAACCTTTCATTTTTTCCCCCTGCTGAGACAGTAGGAAAAAAACCAAAACCTAAACCCCTACCCTTTTCCCACATGTCATCACTTGCAGACAGTTCTTCCACATTCTGAGACTCCTGCCCAGAACCCTCTGGAAGCTGCCTGGGAGCCAGGCTGCCTCCAGCGTGATTCTGAGCTATTTCTAGTGGTTATTTAGGAGGCACTCAACTGTTTTGGGATGACAGAGTTAATTTTAGTCCCATCTGGTAGGATATGGGATATTGCCAACCCTTTCTTCAGAAAGTGCTGCCTGAGCCTCGCTGCCACCACAAGTGACTGATGGAGTTGGTAGGGAGTTGGTGGGGGAGGACCCTCCTCTATCAGGGACATTCAAGGTACAAGAGTTTTACATGTGTGTATTAAAGTCAGTGATGTTTACTCTTCAGAATTCAAACGAGTTTTCTGATGTTTTAAGAGCCCCTACCTTGTAGTGTTTATGATGCTTATAACACAGAGGATGTTATAGAATGATGTTTGTATTTATTTATTTTATTTAGAGACAGAGTCTCATACTGTCACCTGGGCTGGAGTGCAATGGTGCGATCTCGGCTCACTGCAACCTCCGCCTCCCAGGTTCAAGCAATTCTGCCTCAGCCTCCCGAGTAGCTGGGATTACAGGTGCCCACCACCACACCTGGCTAATTTTTTGTATTTCTAGTAGAGACGAGGTTTCACTATGTTGGCCAGGCTGGTCTCGAACTCCTGACCTCGTGATCCGCCCTCCTTCGCCTCCCAAAGTGCTGGGATTACAGGCGTGAGCCACTGTGTTCTGCCACAGTGGTGTTTGCAGACAGGTGTTTAATGGGTTGAGAATGCAAACTCCTAGCTTTCTAAGAACTGTTACTTCTTTATAAGAAAAAAATAATTAAAGCTCATCTGACTTGATGGCAGTGGGAGGTCTGGTATCTTACAAACGTTCTTTGCAGAAAGAACCCAGAGAGGAAAGTTCTGAGGCTGAGGCTGACAATTTTTCCACTCCTTTTTTTTAAGATGGAATCTTGCTCTGTCACCCAGGCTGGAGTGCAATGGTGCAATCTCGGCTCACTGCAACCTCTATTCCCTGGGTTCAAGCAATTCTCCTGCCTCAGCCTCCGGAGTAGCTGGGATTACAAGTGTGCATTACCACATTACCCAGCTAATTTTTGTATTTTTAGTAGAGGCAGGGTTTCACTATATTGGCCAGGCTGGTGTCAAACTCCTGACCTCAGGTGATCCACCCATCTCAGCCTCTCAAAGCGCTGGGATTACAAGCATGAGCCACCGTGCCCAACCCACTGCATATTTTTAAAGTATGGTTCGAGAGAGCAAAGTTTTCACACAAGACTGAAGGTGATGTCAATTTTTTTTTTTGGGACGTACTTTCGCTCGTTGCCCAGGCTGCAGTACAATGGTGCGATCTTGGCTCACTGCAACCTCCGCCTCCCAGGTTCAAGTGATTCTCCTGCCTCAGCCTCCTGAGTAGCTGGGACTACAGGTGCCCACCACCATGCCTGGCTAATTTTTGTATTTTTAGTGGAGATGGGGTTTCACCATGTTTTCCAGACTGGTGTCAAACCCCTGACCTCAGGTGATCTGCCCACCTCGGCCTCCCAAAGTGCTGGGATTACAGGCGTGAGCCACCACACCCGGCCTCATGTCAATTTTTCATAGTAATCCCCATGTCCCAGCTGTCATTTTATTTCTAGAGCTAGACAACCTGTTCAGGTTCCTTGATTCTTTCCAGGGAGTTGGGGTGGCTCATGGGATTTTCTTAGGCCTTTGGTGTAGTATTAACACAAGTTATTGTGAGATGTTGACAGTTGAGTATTTTGAGAAGAAAATTACATTATAAAAAACAACGAAGGCAACCAATTTCTTTTTTCCTTTTGTTTTTTGAGACAAGGTCTTGCTCTGTTACGCAGGCTGGAGTGCAGTGGTGCAATCACGGCTCACTGCAGCCTCAACCTCCTGGACTCAAGTGATCCTCCCACTTCAGGCTCCTGAGTAGCTGGGACTACAGGTGCACGCCACTACTCCTGGCTAATTTTTTATTTTTTGTAGAGACAGGGTTTTCCTATGTTGCTCAGGTTGGTCTTGAACTCCTGGGCCCAGGCAATCCCCCCACCTCAGCCTCTCAAAGTGCTGGGATTACAGGCGTGGGCCGCTGCACTCTGCCAAAGCAACTAATTCTTTAGTTCTACACAGATGAGAACCTTCCTTTTCTTTGATATAATCCTTTTGTCAAAAGACAGTTTTACATAAACAATTTAGCACCCCACTCCATGCCTGGCGCAAAGCAGATATGTAAATGTGTATCCATGCAAGAATCAAATCCTTTATGTCCAGAATGAAGTAGATAAAACAAGAAATGCTTATAAATTAAGGCTTTGGTGGCAGGATTTAGGCAGCTGAGAAAGCACACCTTTTTATTCCTCACAAGCATCACCTTTTGAAAGATGCCTACGCTCTTAAAACAGGTCGAGAGAGGAAATTTAAGAATGAATACACATTGGGCTAAAACATTACTATATTTCTTCCTAAGAGGGAACCAGACCTCTAAGTTGGGACGGCTCTTGCTTATGAAGGGAAATGTGCCATAATTCCTGTCATTTTACTTGGGTCTTTTAAAAACCGCAAATTCTCATCTTCCACTGGCTGAGAGTAAAACGAAATAAAAGCGGTAAAGGCTTCTTTTTGTGCGTAAGTGGCCCCGGTGTTCACGCTGAATACAGATTTTTACACGATAAAATCTTAAATATCTCTATATGGAACGGAATCCATTTTTCCTGCCTCGGGAAGGATTTCTGCGCTCTCGGGTGAAGTTCCTGAAGCAAGGAACCAGTTCCCCTCCACCTGTACTCTTGAGAGGAATTCTCAGGTCATCTGAAACACGAGTTTCAGGACGGCCCATTCGTTCACCCAGCCCAGAGCTCTGCGAAGCGGGACACGGGCAGTGCAACGGAAACAACCGGACACCGAGGCCCCCGAGGGCTGAGGCCGCGGCAGAGGCGGCGGTGCGGTGACGGGCGTGACTCCGGCCTTCCCGCTTTGCTGAGGGGCGGCCCCGGGACACCTGAGCCCCGCGGGGCCGTGAGCGCTCAGCACAGCTCCGGGCCGGAATCACGATCCACCGGCACCGCGCTGGCGCTGGGAACGGCGGCGGTGACGGACCGGGGGCCGGAAGTGAAGGACCGGGGAGGACAGCTGCTTCCGGCGCCGTAACTGCTGCCATCTTCTCTGCGCTATGGCTGCGTTCAGCCGTCAGGTAAGGTTGAGCTGGGCGCGCGGGCTTCTCCGGGTCGCAGGCGGGCGGGCAGCGACGCAGAGGAACCGCGGCCGCCGGGTGTTTCACGGCCAGGTCGTGGAGCCCTCCCGGAGGTCCGTGCACGCTGACCTGGTTTTGGCATTCTGGACCCGTGGCTCTGCTCAATTATTGTGGGATGTAGAGTTGACATTTTTTTTTTTGAGACAAAGTCTCGCTCTGTCGCCAGGCTGGAGTGCAATGGCGCGATCTGGGCTCACTGCACCCTCCGCCCCCCGGGTTCAAGCAATTCTCCTGCTTCAGCCTCCCGAGTAGCTGGGATTACAGGCGCCCGCCACCATGCCTGGCTAATTTTTGTATTTTTAGTAGAGACGGGGTTTCACCGTGTTGGCCAGGCTGGTCTCTAACTTCTGGCCTCAGGTGATCCACCCGCCTCGAACTCCCAAAGTGCTGGGATTACAGGCGTGAGCCTGTAAACAAGAGTTTCAACTTCACAAGAAGATAACATGTATTTACTTTTCATTAAGAGGAAGTGGAGTCCAGCATAAAGGTCTTTAGGCTTGAGCCCAGTTTCCCGGGCCGCGCCCGCTGACCCCAGCGACTGCCCGGTGTTCCTGGCAGAGGGAGCATCTGGACAGGGGAGGCTGGAGAGCAGCCAGAGCTTGGGATTGGCAGGCTGGCCCCAGGGCGACAATCGATGACGCTGGAGAAGGGGTTGGGACCGATGTGAAGGGTTTAGAGCAGGGGTTCCCCAACCCCCAGTACCGTCGCTTGTCTATTAGGAACCAGGCTGCACAGCAGGAGGTGAGCGGCAAGTGAGCCAGCCAAACTTCGTCTGCATTTACAGCCGCTCCCTTCGCTGGCATTACCGCCTGAGCTCCGCCTCCTGTCAGACCAGCCGCGTTAGATTCTCACTGGAGCGCGAATCCTATTGTGAACTGCGCCTTTGAGGGATCTAGGTTGCACGCTCCTTTTGAGAATCTGATGCCCAGTGATCTGTCACTGTTTCCCATCACCCCTAGATGGGACCTCCTGGTTGTAGGAAAACAAGCTCAGGGCTCCCAGTGATTCTACATTATGGTGAGTTGTATAATTATTTCATCTTATATTACAACGTGAAAATAATAGAAATAAAGTGCACAACAAATGTAATATGCTTGAATCATCCTGAAACCCCTCACCAGTCTGTGGAAAAATTGTCTTCCGTGAAGCCAGTCCCTGGTGCCAAAAATGTTGAAGACTGCTGGCTTAGAGTGCCTGGATGATTTGTGCATAGTTTGTTAAGCGCCAGCCTGAACCACTGAAGACTTTTGAGGTCAACTAGAATTGTGTATGCAAGTTGACTAATTACTGTGACCCTTGAACAACAGGGGTTAGGGGCACCAGACCGCCCCCACACCAGTTGAAAATCAGTGTATAACGTTTGACTCCTCCAAAACTCAACTACTAATAGCCTACTCATGACTGGAAGCCTTACCAACAACATAAACGGTTAACACATATCTTGTATATATATATATTGCATTCTGTATTCTTAAAGTAAGCTAGAGAAAACGTTATTAAGAAAATCATAAGGGCAAAACCCCATCTCTACAAAAAATACAAAAATTAGCAGGGTGTAGGGTGCACCTGTAGTCCCAGCTACTCAGAAGGCTGAGGTGGGAGGATTACCTCAGCCTCGGGAAGTCAAGGCTGCAGTGAGCCATGATTGCATCACTGCACTCCAGCCTGGGCAACACAGTGAGACCCCGTCTCAAAAAAAACAAAAAGAAAATCCTAAGAGAAAATGTATTTACTATTCATTAAGAGGAAGTAGATCCTCATAATGTCTTTAGGCTGAAGAGGAGGTGGAGGAGAGTTTGGTCTTGGTGTCTCAAGGGTGGCAGAGGTGGAAGAAAATCCACATATAAGTGGATCCAAGCAGTTCAAACCCTTGTTGTTCAAGGGCCAACTCTGTATCCCACAAGATTCTTCTCGTGGAATGAATTTAAGAACATGAATCTGGAAAGTAGTCTGAGGTCCAGACTTTTCTGGCACACATGACCAGGTGGCCTAGAAATAGTTTTTCCCTCTTCCTCCATGTCCCCGCTCCCATCTTAAAGCTGCAAAAGTTAACAATATTGTACCTGCTTGACTCCCATCTCTGTGACCTTGAAATGCCCTGTTCTATGTGAGCTTCCTTCTCTGTAGGCTTAAGTTCAGATAGGATTTTGCAGATTGCTTATAAAAACTGTATGTTTGTGTGGAACCAAGGCAGTAAGTACTCTGGCTCAAAAGTCTTATGGTGTCCATTACACTGGAATAGTGAGGAATTAATTGTCTTTTGGTCCTGTGTCTTATAGGTTCTTGATTGGCACCGCCTGATCCCCCTCACCTGGGCCTGTATGGCTAGGCAGACTCCTCATCTTGGAGAACAGAGAAGGACGACAGCTTCTTTGTTGCGCAAACTAACTACAGCCTCCAATGGAGGGGTCATTGAGGAGTTATCTTGTGTTAGATCCAATAACTACGTACAGGAACCAGAGTGCAGGAGGAATCTTGTTCAGTGTCTCCTTGAGAAGCAGGGGACTCCTGTGGAACAAGGGTCCTTGGAGCTAGAGAGGGTCATCAGTTCCCTCCTGGACATGGGTTTCAGCAGTGCCCATGTTAATGAATTGCTCAGTGTACAGCGAGGTGCCAGTCCTCAACAGTTGCTGGACATCATTTCTGAATTTATTCTCTTGGGTCTGAATCCAGAGCCTGTGTGTGTGGTCTTGAAGAAAAGTCCCCAGTTATTGAAACTGCCTATTATGCAAATGAGGAAGCGCTCCAGTTACCTGCGAAAGCTTGGGCTTGGAGAAGGTACAAGAAGTTGCAGATTTTGGCTGGGTGTGGTGGCTCATGCCTGTAATCCCAGCTCTTTGGGAGGCCGAGGCAGGCAGATCACTTGAGGTCAGGGGTTCAAGATCAGCCTGGCCAACATGGTGAAACCCTGACTCAACTAAAAATACAAAAATTAGCCGGGCGTGGTGGCACGCACCTGTAATTCCAGCTACTTGGGAGGCTGAGGCATGAGAATCGCTTAAACCCAGGAGGCGGAGGTTGCAGTGAGCTGAGATGGCGCCACTGCACTCCAGCCTGGGTGACAGCAAGGCTGTCTCAAAAAAAAAAAAAAACCAAACATTTTATATAGTGTGAGAGGAGCCAGAGTTGGGGAAAGAACAGCCTAAGGTGAGATGGGTTAGGGAAGGTTTCTGAGTATGTCAGTGTTCCTGGAGAGGACTGTATAATTCGGCTTGGAGGTGAGGAATAGGAGTGGCCTTCTGTGCAGAATACATTTCGAGAGGGAAGGAGGAGGAGTTAAGACTAGAAGAAAACATTGAGTGCCAGGGCAGAGACTCTTGTCTGCCTTGTTCACCGTGGGGTCTTTAGCACCTAGTGCAGTGGTGGGCATGTGGTATGTGCTCAGTGGGTTGATGGTGATATGTGATGTTGATAAATATGTGTACATATAACATTTGATGTTTAAATCAACATGAAATGGTCTTAGTGCTCTATCTCTGATGTGATGTCAAACCAACATCTCTTGTGAAGACTTAGATTCTAGCGGAGTGTTTAGATTTACTGTGGAACATGAGAGATCTTGCCAGGTTCCTGGGAAACTCGTGGAGTGGCCTTCCCTTCTATTTATCCCCCACTCCTGCCCCCAACAATATTCACATCTCAAGGATTCTCAAAGTTCCTTGAATCTCTTTAAGGGCCTTCTGGAGGAGTTGGGGGTCTCCAAGGACCCTTACCCAGTTTGACCAGAGGAGTCCCACTATTATTTCTTTGCATTATTGACTCTTCCTGGTAAGATTTTTTTTTGAGGCAGGGGCGGAAGGTTTAGGATCCACCATTTCACAGCATCTCTACAGGCCTCCTTCTCTAGAAGATAAGAAAAAGGTAGCCTTGTATATTTTTCTTAACAGATTCTCTCTTACAGTGTAATCTAAAAGTCTAAATATATTATGTGTGGTGGTGATTAATTAGCAAACTCAGCACAGCCTTAAGAGATGAAGCTAAACCTAAACTCCTGAAATTCCTCACATATTAAGATAATCACTAACTCAAATGTTAGGAAAATTTTAATTAACAGTTTAAATGGTTGACTTTAAGTTTCCAATTACTGAATTTTGCTCAGCTATCCCTAGGAAGGCCTGGAATAGTCCCAGTTTACACCAGTTAGTGCGGTTTTAATAGGGCCTCTTTCACTCAAGGTGCCCTGGCTTGGAGAAGATATATGGTGACCCTGATAACCAGGACGTCAGCACTGGTGTTGTGTGTCCTCATGGTTACTATTATTGTTACTGTTACGATGACGATGATGATGGAACTCCCTTTCATAGAGTTCAGCTTGAGAATGTTAGTTGTGAATGCTTCGATGACTATTTTATTATAGAAGGAAACATCAACCCAAACCCACAATATGGAGGAAACTACTCTCCCATATTACTCTCTGATCTTTCCAGTAAATGCCTGGGAAATTCTTTTCCAAGTGAGGAGGGCAAGAGGAGACCCAACATACAAAGTTGGCACCTTTCAGGTGGGAGGCCAGAAGAAAGCAGGAATATAGGGAGGAAGGATGGTGAGTCTGAGGGTGTCGGGAAGTCAGTGGGGAGATGTATCATTTCCATGGTGCTTCTGAGAAGATAGATCTGAAATTGCCACTTGCTCTGCGGAAAGAGAGGGTCCTTGTTTGTTTTTAAATGTGGACTTACATTGGGTGCAGCTAGCTCCTTGAGTTTCTGGAGTGTCCTGAAATTATGTGTTTGCCTTTTTTGAATGTTCTGCAGGGAAATTAAAGAGGGTGCTTTACTGTTGCCCTGAAATTTTCACCATGCGTCAGCAGGACATTAATGACACTGTCAGGCTTCTCAAGGAGAAGTGCCTTTTCACGGTACAGCAAGTCACCAAGATTTTGCACAGTTGCCCCTCTGTTCTTCGAGAGGACCTGGATCAACTGGAATACAAGTTTCAGGTGAGAATGACTGATGGCATGATTAGTGTAGTTTCAGGTGAGAATGACTGACACCGTGATTAGTGTAGCTTCAGCAAGTTTCTCAGGTTTTTCAAATGTAGTAAAGGTTAGTTATATGGATAAGAAGCCTCAGACACCTTATATTTGAGTGGAGGAAGTGAAAGACTAGATGCTCTGCATACATCAGCCAAAGAGAATTTGGTTCTGGTTCTTTAATTTCTTTACCACAGATCAAACCTATTCTTCAACTTTTCTGCCATTAATAATGAATGATCCAGTCCTATTCTTAGAGTCTAGGTGGGGACTCTGAAATAGCTAATTTTAAAATAGCTGAAACCTTCCTGTCCTCAGAATCTATTTTGCATGTTGATTTTGAAAATGTAATTTTAACAGTTGTCCAGTTTTTTACTAATAATTATGACAACTTAGGTCGAATTTCTAGATGTCTTCTGAATGTTTTGCCTATTCTTTCCATATTCATCCTTTTCCTTCCCCATTTAAAGAAAAATACCACCTCTTCCTTCTGCCCCCTCTCCCTCCTGCCCCTTTTCCCTCCGGCCCCTTCTCCCTCCCGCCCCTTCTCCCTCCTGCCCCTTTTCCCTCCCGCCCCTTTATTTCCTGCTCCCTGTTTCTCAGGATGAATTTGAAAGTGTTTTGAAACTGCCGGCTGTCACACAAATGTCAGTGTCCCAGACTGGGTATTCGCTGTTGTCAGTTAGGCAATTCTTTTTGAATCCTTTTGTACAACGTAAGTTTTTATGTTTATAGAATGGTAGGTTTCAAGACTCTGTATCTGGGACTCCTAAGTGTGTCTGTGTCTTCCAGTATGCGTACTTCAGGATGGGAATTAAGCATCCAGACATTGTAAAGACTGAGTACTTGCAGTATTCACTAACCAAGATTAAGCAGAGACACATTTACCTGGAGCGCCTGGGACGGTACCAAACCCCTGATAAGAAGGGGCAGACACAGATCCCTAACCCATTGCTCAAGGACATCCTCAGAGTTTCCGAAGCCGAGTTTTTGGCCAGGACAGCCTGTACTTCTGTTGAGGAGTTTGAAGTTTTTAAGAAGCTCCTGGCTCGGGAGGAGGAGGAGTCTGAGAGCAGCACATCTGATGACAAAAGGGCAAGTCTGGATGAGGATGCGGAGGACGATGATGAGGATGAGGAGGACGATGAGGCGGAGGACAGTGATGAGGATGAGGACGACGAGGAGGAGGAATAGCTGTGATGGAAGGACTAGAGCCAGAGGGCCCAGAGATATCAAGGAAGCTTTTCATTCTCTTAAAGCTTTTGGGTCCTTTACTTGAATCTTCTCAAGTTATTTTTTATTCTAAAACTGGTCTCTTGATGAAAAAAATTATAAGTCCCCTGAGAGACAGATCAAACCAAACAGGAAACAGGAAATGCATGTTTGATCTGTTGTCAGGTGTCTGTGGGGAGGGCCCTGTCCCATCCTGAATAAAATACTTATGTTGAGCTATTCAAATCGAGGGGACTCAATACATCAACATTTGGTTTTATTTTTTTCTCTTTTGAATGCGTTGGTGATTAATTTCGTGACAGTTGGAAGATGGGGTTCGTTCTTCCGGTTCAGGAATCACTTTGTATTTCCTTCTAGTGATAAAAATAAAATTACGAGAAGGCAATATGAGGTTTTAGTACATCATAGTACTTTATTTTATGAAAACATGTAGCAGATTTTCCACAAAAATACTTATTTTTAATCCAAAAGTATATTGCTTCATAATGGTATTCAGTTGTACAGCAGAGTAAAAGGAAGTTGATTCGTGACGTATTGGTTAATTTTGCATGGCTTCTTAAGGCCAGCAAAATACTGGCAGTTTTCTTTATCTTTGTGAAGAACAGGCCTTTCCTGTTTGGGGAAGTTGGCTTTTATGTCAGCTCTTGGCCAGCGGTCACTTCCAGGCCTGGTGTCTCCGGCCCTGTAGTCTGTAGTGCCAGACTGTGCTGGCCTGGAGAGTGCTGGGGCAGGTGGAGGCCAGGGAATGGTCCCATACAGTTATCTCCCCTGCCCTGGTTTCAGACAGCTTCGAGAACCAGAGGAGAGGAGCATAGGGTCATGGAGCAGGTGGGCTGAAGCCAGGGCCACAGGGAGCTCTCCATGACCCCCCAAGGTGGGTGTGGGGGGGGCGTGTCACCTTAGGGAACTCAGTGAGTCTGAAGAACAATTTGAAATGTTGGGAAAAGAAAAGAGGAATTTGATGTAAGCCAGGGGTGACCCCTGAGGTAGAGGCCTGTCTCTGATGGCATGAGCTGTAAGGGTCCTGGAGGATTGGTACATTCCAGTTAGCCCTCTTTAGGGGACACTGGCATAGGATTGATGCAGAAGGCATTTTTGATGATGGGACCAAAATTCAAGTCTCCTTCGTAGCAATCTAGGATCGACTAGATTCTAGGATCTGGTAGATTCTAGGATTCTAGTGGGTAGAGGCCAGGGATGCTGTAAAACATCCTGCAGTGCACAGGATGGTCCCACAAGAGAGGATGATCTGGCCCAAAACGTCAGTGCTGAGCCTGAGAAACTCATCTAAGGCCTGGTCCACTAAAGTAATGTGACTGTTCACTCGTGACAACTTCAGATGGTAAATGGACTTAGGATCGTATTATTTTATTTAAAAGAAAAATAAGGAGCTGGTTTTTCAGCCGGGTTCCTTTCCCCTATGCACTGGAATACCCCGGTAGGTGTGAGCTGCATGCTACTGTGGGGATTCAGCACTGAAGTCTAGGTGCTTTTGTTTTCTCCAGCAGCCTTGTCTTAGAGCGTGACTGCAAAGAAAAAGACTTTTGTTTTGCAAAAGAAAAGCAGCTCGGCGACTCCCTCCACATCGCCACAGTTGAGTCAGACGGCAGTGGCAGTTGTTTGCCAGCGGAAGGAGTTCCTGCTAAGGGGAGGTGCAGGAGGTGAGCTGATACCTGAGTGGGGCCCCTGCCTGTTGGGTTCTCCACTGGAGGACGGTGGGCACAGCAAAGACTCCCTTACTTGTACCTGGCAGCCCACATGCAATGGGGAAAAGGGAGAGTTTGTCTTTATTGCCTTGCTTGGCCTTAGGAAAAACTGTTTGGAAATGAGACATTTCACTGTGCCAGTGTTTTCATTTTCTCTTCCATTGTGGCATCCCGGTCACTGCCATTCTCCCTAGAACCTAGGCTGTTGTTCTTGTGCCCAATCAGAGGACTAAGTAGAATCCTCAGTCTGCTTAGCCATCCCAGTTTCATTAGCAAAGGGGTAATTCAGCAACTCATGATTGCTTCTTGCATTTTGATACAGAAATAAATCTTTATGCTCCTGATAGTTTTCTGATTCTATTATTACTGATTTCCTTGGGTGGACTTTATTTTCAAGGAAGCCATTCGAGTTTTTAAAAGAAGCCACATGGGAAAAGCTGTGGTGGCCTCCTTGGAATGTTTCAAGAACGAACTGTAATTCCTGAGCACCAGGAAGTCTTTTTACTAGATATTTAATGTGGAAAACATCCCAGTGGGCGAGTCCTGGGACAGCACTTGGGACTCAGGAGCCAGTTCTTGTTGACACAAGGCTTCTGAGCTACCACTGCAGCATATTTGCTGTGTGGCTGAGGGGCTTGAGGTCCTGGTAGGGAGTAGCAAGTTTCCTGGTAGAAAGATTGACCTACTCTTCCAGTGGTATCACTCGATCTTAGCATCTGCTAGTAATGCTGTAGCTTACATGGACAGACAGTGACAGGTCCCAGGGCTGCAGGAAGTCCGCAGTACGTGTTTGTGAACGTGGTTTTCTCAGTTCACCCAGTGACCCTTCGCTGAGCTCGAGACCCTTCATTGAGCTCCACCTTCTGCTCTCAAGTGGGTCTGGAGCCTGGGGAACAGTTCGGGAGTACAGGTGAAACTTCTCGAATTGCCTGTTCCTTCTTTCTGAAAATGACAAATTGCAGAATACACAGACACATGCACATGAAATTTTAATAAAGATAAAAAGCCTAAAATATACTCTAACTCTTCAAAAAACATTTTTATAAAAGATGAAAGGAAGGAGGCCCTCTTTGTGACTGGAATGCTGGCTCTGAGCAGAGTCAGGGCGACGCGGCAGGGCGCTGGCTTTCCAGCTGGGTCAGCCATCATGAGGCTCAACACGAGAGGAGGTGGGATGGCTGCTTTGGTTGTAGCATTAGCAGGGGGAAGACAGCTGCTTAGAAGCACGGTGGGAAGCAGATGTGGTGAGGTGCCGTACTGTTCTGCTTACGAAGATGGGGATGTCTAAGACCGTGTTTATACTACCTGATAGCCTAAAACAGCATTACTTGAGTCATGGACTAAAAGGAACCTTAAACATTGCCCAGCCCAGCCCAGGTGTCCATCTCTGTCGCACTGAGACTTGTAAGGTGTCCTTGCTGCTTTGTGGCAGTGTGACTTAGCTTTCCAAGCAGGGGTCTGGATAGCTTTTTCCATGAAAATTCAGGGGTCTTTCTTTGATACCCTTGTGACTTGTCATTCAGGGGATGGCTTCCACTGTTTAAGGCTGAAGCCTAGGTGATCTCATAGAACAGGGTTCACCAAATAAGGCCAATTTGGCCACCACCTGTTATTGTAAATAAGTTTTTATTGGAACATAGCCACAGCCATTCAATTACATGCCTGTGGCTGTGTCTGCACTACTGTATCCACGGGGACCTCTCGTCTGCAAAGCTGAAAATGTTTACTATCTGACCCTTTACAGAGAAAGGCTGCCAGTCGCGCTGTTGTCTAAAAGAGTCTGAGCTCCACCTGGTGTTAACTCTTCCAAATTGTACTAGTCCGTAGGATGGCTCGTCGACCTGCACGAGCGTCATAAACTTGCTGGGGGACCAGAGCAGGGGCGGCGGTGGCTACAACCCGGCTTTCCTTCTGGCATCACCTGGTCTCTGCCCTTCAGCCCCTGCCCCGTCTCTGTTTTGGAAGTGGTCCATCACAGTTCCTTCTCAATTTGTTAGGCCTCGAAGGGAGAATCCTTTCTCTGGCTTTGGAGTCTAAGAACAGGTTTCTGCATACTGCAGAAGGGTGGCTGACTGACAGCCTCACTAATCCTGGGGAATGGCGAGCTGTCATCTCATCCGCAGAGGCACAGACCACACCTTCAGGAACTGCAGCCTGGGTGAGGGCACAGCCTGCTTAAATGCATCGCAGGACTCCCAGAGGGGTCTCTCAGGGCGGGCTGGTGTGTGCACAGGCCTGGCCATCTGTCCTCTAGAGGCCTGAGGAGAGAGGTCACAGAGGGGACTGACTCCAGCTAGGACCTTTTCTGTCACGGTGTCCTTTTTCATCCAGTTTTTAGACCTCATCTTCCTGGGTGTTAGAAACTCGTGAGGTTGGTGGAGTGTAACAAGAACGTCTTAAATCCTTTGAAGAAAAAACAAAGTGAAGCATGAGGAGAATGACAGGCATTCACACTCCTCTTTAAACGGGCTGCTTCCTGTTTCTCTTAGTGGCCCTCAGGGCCTCTGTCACCCAGAGGACCCCACGTTCTTAGAGCACCAGGATTCTACCATATGGCTGTGCACATGGGAGGACCCTGCGTTCTTAGAGCACCGGGATTCTACCATATGGCAGTGCACACGGGAGGACCCTGCGTTCTTAGAGCACCAGGATTCTACCATATGGCTGTGCACATGGGGAGGACCCCGCGTTCTTAGAGCACCAGGATTCTACCATATGGCAGTGCACACGGGGAGGACCCCGCGTTCTTAGAGCACCAGGATTCTACCATATGGCAGTGCACACGGGGAGGACCCCACATTCTTAGAGCACCAGGATTCTACCATATGGCTGTGCACATGGGGAGGACCCTGCATTCTTAGAGTAGCAAGATTCTACCATATGGCAGTGTACAGGGGGAGGACCCCGCGTTCTTAGAGCACCAGAATTCTACCATATGGCAGTGCACATGGGGAGGACCCCCGCATTCTTAGAGCACCGGGATTCTACCATATGGCTGTACACATGGGGAGGACCCCGCATTCTTAGAGTACCAGGATTCTACCATATGGCAGTGCACACGGGGAGGACCCTGTGTTCTTAGAGCACCAGGATTCTACCATATGGCAGTGCACATGGGGAGGACCCCATGTTCTTAGAGCACCCAGGATTCTACCATATGGCAGTGCACACGGGGAGGACCCCGCGTTCTTAGAGCACCAGGATTCTACCATATGGCAGTGCACACGGGGAGGACCCCACATTCTTAGAGCACCAGGATTCTACCATGTGGTGGTGCACATGGGGAGGACCCCGCGTTCTTAGAGCACCAGGATTCTACCATATGGCAGTGCACACGGGGAGGACCCCACATTCTTAGAGCACCAGGATTCTACCATGTGGTGGTGCACATGGGGAGGACCCCGCGTTCTTAGAGCACCAGGATTCTACCATATGGCTGTGCACATGGGGAGGACCCCTGCATTCTTAGAGCACCAGGATTCTACCATGTGGCAGTGCACATGGGGAGGACCCCGCGTTCTTAGAGCACCAGGATTCTACCATATGGCTGTGCACATGGGGAGGAACCCCGCATTCTTAGAGCACCAGGATTCTACCATGTGGCAGTGCACACGGGGAGGGGCAGCCTCCACCGACTACATCCCCATCTTTAGGAACATGTGGGCTCAGTATTGCAACTTTTAAATGTGAAATCACAGGCTGTTCCTCTTCCCTGCCCTCCTCCTTCCAGTAACGACTCTGGTTCTTTTCTCCAAGGGCACGGCTGTGTCAGGTTGCTCTGGGTTGAAATGAATTCTTGTGTTGTTCTTGGATGGGTGTCTGGGTGCGTGTTTCTGTTTCCTGCTTTTTTGTGTGTTGTCTCCATTATTTCAAGAATAGGTGTTCTATAAGCCAGTATTTGATAATTAGTTGGGGGTTTCTGATTTGTTTTTATGGAGTGGATGTGCTAGGCAAGCTTTTAAAAAGATATATTAATATTTCAGGTGACTTACCACCATATAAAGATCTCAAATCCAAATTATGTTTGTGGATTCTTAATCCTAGTACAGTTAGGCACTGCACGATGAAGGGCCATGTGTATGACAGTGGTCCCGTGAGATTACACTGGAGCTGAGGTCACAGCCATCGTACAGAATTCTTTTTTCTTTTTTCTGAGACAGAGGGTCTTGCTCAGTTGCCCAGGCTGTAGTATAGTGGTGCAATCTCAGCCCACTGCAACCTCTGCCTTCCAAGTTCAAGTGATTTTCCTGACTCAGCCTCTTGAGTAGCTGAGATTACAGGTGCCCACCACCATGCCTGATGAATTTTTGCATTTTTAGTAGAGACAGGGTTTCACCATGTTGGCCAGGCTGGTCTTGAACTCCTGGCCTCAAGTGATCCTCCAGCCTCGGCCTCCCAAAGTGCTAGAATAATTCTTTATGTGTTTGTGGTGATGCTGGTGTATACAAACCTACTGCACTGCCCTGTGTATATATAGAAGTCTGGCACATACAATTATGTACAGTACATAATACTTGATGATAATTTGTGGTTACTGATTTACATATTTACTATACTCTTCATCATTATTTTAGAGTGTACTCCTTCTACTTATAAAAAAAATTAACTGTAAAATGGCCTCAGGCAGGTCCTTCAGGAGGTATCCAGAAGAAGGTATCATTGTCACAGGAGATGGCAGCTCCATGTGTGTTACTGGGGCACGATGTGGAAGTGGAAGAAGGTGGCATGGATGATCCTGCCCTTGTGTGTAGGCCTAAGCCAATGTGTGTGTTTGTGTCTTAGTTTTTTAACAAAAGTTAAAAAGTAAAAAACAATTAAAAATTTTAAAAACAGAAAAAAGCACTTAGAATAAGGACAGAAAATAATTTTGAACATTTGTGCAGTGTGTTTGTATTTTAAGCTGTTATTACAGAGTTAAAAAGTAAAAATTAAAAATGTATAAAGTAAAAAAGTTACAGTAAGCTAAGGTTAATTTCTTATTGCAGAACTAATTTATTATTGTGCAACGGCCAGTCCTGCACATTCCAATTATGGTAAGTGCCCTGCACAGGTGAACCATTTTTTATCTTTTATACCGTATTTTTGCTGTAGGTTTTCTGTTTAGATACACACACACTTGGCACTGTGTTACAACTGCCTACAGTATTCAGTAACACGCTGTGGTGTGTAGCCTGGGAGCACAGGCTCTGCCATACAGCCTAGGCGCGCGGTATGCGGTGCCATCTAGGTTTGTTCTAAGTACGCGCTATGATGTTCGCCCAGATGAAATCGCTTCACAAAGCATTTCTCAGAATGCATCTCCACTGTTACGCGACACTTGGCTGTAGGAAATTGCTTACAAGCCTGGAGTGTGCTTAGTGTGTGTGTCTTTGGAGGGAGAGGTGGGAGTGGGAAGTGATTCCCTTGAGTCAACAGGAAGCGAATGCTGCCAGCTTCTCTCTTACGGAGAGACTTTCACATCCGAAGAGGCAGATGCGTGCACTCTGTCATGGCCAACTCAGAGCTCAAGTTCCTGCCATGTGCGGAGCTCCGGCCCAGGCCTGTCCCCCGAGGTGGTGTGCACACTCTTCCTTTGCTGTGTGTGAGCCTATACCTGAAAAGCTCTTTTGCTTCTGTTTGTTTTTAAAGGTTCCCGAATGACATTTCTCCTTTATTTTTTTAGGCATATAACAAAACATAGACCTGTTTTGAGGTGGCTTGTTACCCAAGGGTGCCTCACTGTCATCTGTACCACCAGGAAGATGAACTGTGAAGGCTCCTTTAAGGGGCAGGAGTAGCAAAGCTGTCCTAGGCCAACCAGAAATTCATCTTTCATGCACAGTGACATGTTGATAAGAAAGTATAGTCAGTATGAAACTGATAACAGGTTGTAGATGGCTTTCTATGGTGTATCCCAGTCTCTGGGATTGTGAAGAATACCAGTGTCGAAGATTCAGCAGTTTGTGTGGGGAGGCGGGGGCAGGATGGGGGTTTGGTTGCCAAAAGAGTTTGGGAAATGCTAGCTTAAACAAAAAAGAGAGAAAGTTTCTTTCATGTCAGGATTTATGAATGCCTGTGAGTCCAGTGTCAGTGATGACTTTCTAGTGACAGTCTTCGAGACTTTCTAAATATTAAGTGATCAAGGCCCCTGCCCCACTTCTAGTTCCAATAGAATGCCATTCACAAGATCTGGGAGACACTCTCTTAGCCCTCTCCTGGAACCCCCGGAATTTCTCAGCAGCCCAGGCCCTCCCGCTGCCCGTGGCCCCTCCTCCCAGGTGCCAGGTGGTCTTCCAGCCTCTCCAAGTGCCCACCCTCCTGCCTCTTCCTCCCACCGCAGCTGATCTAGGGGTTTCTTGGCCACATTTCCCTTGAGAGAGAGTGGGATTTGCCCCTGTCCACAGAGAGCCTCATTTCTACCTGAAGATGTATTTGTCAGTGGCTAGAACAGGTTCATGTCTGTTTCCCCTTGGGGAATTCTGAAACCTTCCTGCCCGGGAGTCTGTAACACAGCAGCACAGGACCGAGCTTCCTTTAGCAGTGCTGAGTAAGTAGGCAGCGGCACTCTGAGAGCCCAGGGCTGGGCAGTCGCCCCCGACTTCCCAGCAGCTCTGTGGTAGTGGGGCGGGAGCAGCAGGGACGTACCTTAAGATTTCTCCAGTGTCTGACTCTTACTTTGTTTCCTGAAATAATCAGAGAAAAGTCGTTTAATGAAAAAGAGACCGTGTACCTTGAATCCTACAGCTACCTCAGTCCAGGCTGCCTGCTGAGATCCTGTCTTTAGCTCACATACATTCCACGGTGGGGGACACCATTAGTCCAGACACTGCTGTGGAGATTAGCATTTTAGTTTGTGCGCCTGCCTGGCTTGAGGCGGCAGTTTGGGAATAACAAGGCTAGAAACCTGGCTGGCTGTGAGTCAGAGAGAGAGAGGACGGACGTGGGAGGAAGCAAGCAACAGCTACCCTAGGGAAGAGCCGGTGATGTGCACAGGCCGAGCAGCACGGCTGGTGAGCTGCAGGCTGTGGCCTCGCCCTGACACTTGGTAATGCCAAACAAGTATGTGTGGCTACTCATTGGTCTATGAGGGCGATGACAGGCTTCGACTCTGTGGTTTCTAAATCATATGATATTCTCAGGTACTTCTTTCAGCAAACCCCAAACAGTAGTAATTCTTGTAACTACCTTGAACCCTTTGTGGAAAGAACCTGGGTGTGAGTGAATAAAAAGTAAACAGCGATGCGCTATATTGGCCATTAAATACTCGGGGCTGTCAGTAACACCCTGTACTTCCCAATTGTAGCACCATGTTCTCTGTGAATATGCATAACCAGAGTGACCCCCCAGCACCCACCTATGACCTCCCCCCAGCACCCAGCATGCCCGGCTGTGCCCCTCTGGGTATGCTCACATGCACATATATGGACATGCAGTTTCGTAGCAGAACGTGGCTGCCCAGGGGCTGCCTATCTGGGCGAGTAGACTGCCTGGCTCAGCCCACAGGCCTGCAGCATCCCATAGCACTGCCGCCCTTGCCCCATCACCCTGTGGGCTACATGCAGGACATGGCATGGGCCTGCTCCCCAGAGGCACCTGTTTGGGGTCTTCTTGAGGCTTGTGCTTTCACAGCTCTCTTTGAAGCAGATGTCTTGGTGAACTCTGTAGACTCTTTTATACCTGTTGTCACAAGAAAGCTTTGTAAAACCAGACAATGAAGCACAATGTTGCCAACTGCTTAACCTAGGCTATGTGAACCCACAGGTAAACCTGAAGGTGCTTGAGGGAAAAGCTGCTATTTCCTGAATGAAACGTTACCTCCTATTGATGTATTAAAATGTCTAACATAAAGGTCATGTGATTTGTAACAAATTTATTGAGGTACAATAATATGCATAAAATAAACCCATTTTAATGTGCATTCTGATGAGCACTGACAAAGGATATGGTACTAAAAATAAAATGTGAAATTTCAAAGACATGTCAGTGCTAGAGGCAGGCCACTTGGCCTGAGGCCTGGGGAAGGTATGACCTCACTTTTCTGTTTTTCTGGGTACTTCACAGAGAAGTTTGAGAAGTGTTGGGGATTCAGGATTCGGATGTAGGCATTGTAGAACAGGAGACCCGATTTCATCTCCTGCCTCTTCCATTTATTAATCAGGCTACTTCGAGCAAGTCTCTTGAAGTTTTAAGCCCCACTTGCAGGTAAAATGGGACCTGCTCATACCATCTCTCTTACAAGTTTGTAGATAATGATGGATGGGAAGGCGTTTTGTCTTTTGTTAAAGTTCTCAAATGTCAGCGCTGTTTAAAAGGGAAATCCAAGGAGTTCCGCAGGCAAAGCTCCAACTCATATGCTAAGTCTCACAGAACCTTTAGGATCTAAAACCTGCGGTAAGACTTCCATTTCTGGGCATGAAAGAGTAACAGAATCTGGAATTAACCTCCCAATGTGAACAACCAGAGAACTGGACAAAATATAGTAACTAACTGTATGTCAGATGTTCGAAAACAGACAACACAAGACTGTAATCCCCGAGGGAAGAGAAACAGATGAGATGAGTCCTGTGGTCAGCCTGGAACTCAGCCTAAAGAAGTTTTTGGAGGCATCACAGAGAAAGGGGATCCAAGCAGTGGTCACACTGAGTTGAGGAAACAGAGACTGAAGTTGGGGAGGCAGAGGCAGCTGGAATTTGTGGGCAGAGTACTGAAGAGGAGGGAACTGTGCACAGGAGGAACTCCAGAAATCTGTGTAGCGTCCCCTTGGGCCTGTGGTTGGAAATAAAGCTGTGCATGCATAGGGTGAATCCCCACAAGGCAAAGAAGAACTACTGAGGAGTTGAACGATTCCCAGAGACAGAGTAGAGAGATCTTGTTTATTAATAGGCCATCCACAGAAACCCCAGAAAGGGCCAGGTGCGGTGGCTCGCTCCTGTAATCCCAGCACTTTGGGAGGCCGAAGCGGGCCCATCACTTGAGGTTGCGAGTTTGAGGCTAGCCTGGCCAACATGGTGGAACCCTGTCTCTACTAAAATACAAAAATTAGCTGGGCATGGTGGTGTGTGCCTGTAATCCCAGCTACTTGGGAGTCTGAGGCAGGAGAATCGCTTGAAACCAGGAGGGCAGAGGTTGCAGTGAGCTGAGATCGCTCCACTGCACTTCAGCCTGGGCGACAGAGCAAGACTCCATCTCAAAAAAAAAAGAAAAAAACCCCAGAAAGGTCATGTCATAGAAGTAGGGCAAAAGGCTACTCCAAAGCCACCCTAAAACAAGCCTCAGAAGGATCAAACTATACTCAGATAATGCCTTGCAGAGAAAAAACATTCTTGAAAAGAAAACAACAAAAAAATCCAGCATTCAGTAACATAAAACTTACAATGCCCAGTATCCAATAAAAAACTTTATAAGACATTCAAGAATCATTTGACTAATCAAAAAAGTGACCCATAACCTAGAGAAAAATAATCAAATAGAATAAGACTCAGACATGAGAATGATGACAGAAATAGCAGACAAGGACCTTAAAATATACATTATAAATTCGTTCCACATGTTCAGTGATCTAAAGGAAAATATAAAGATAATGACGGAAATTGGAGCATCTGAGAAACAACTAAATGAAACTTCTGGAGATGATAAAACACAGTATTAATAAAACTTTTGTTGAACAGGATTAATGGTAGCTTAGATGCTGCAGAAGAAAAGATCAATGACCTTAAGTGAATAGCAATAGAATCTGTCCAAAATGAAAAGACTGAAAAAGTTGAGAAGAGCTGCAGTGACCTGTGGGACAGTATCAGTCTAATACACGCATAACTGGAGTCCCAGAAGTAGAAGAAATGGAGGGACAGGAAAAATATATGAAGAAATAATGGCAAAAATTTTAAATTTGACAAAACTAAAACCCCAGAAATACAAGAAGCTTAAACTCCACAGAATCAAAACGTAGCCATACCGAAGCACATCATAATTAAATAGTCCAAAAACAGTAATAAAGGGAAAACACAAAAGGGGCAGGAAGACACATTCCATACAGTGTAACACAGGTGAGAATGACTGCAGTCTTCTTGTCTGGAACTATGCAAGCCAGAAGACAAAGGCATGACAACTTTAAAGTCATGAAAGAAAAAATATAACTGTCAACCAAGAAGTCTATATTCAGCAAATATATTCTTCAAAAATGAAGGTGAAATAAAAATCTTTTCAGACAAACAAAAGCAGAGAGAATTCATCCCCTGCAGACCTGTGCTGTAAGAGATGTTAGAGTTAAGTTCTCATGGCAAAGAGAAATGATACCAGACAGAATCCTAGATCTACAAAAAGGAATGAAGAGTGCTGGAGTTGGCAGGCAGATGTGCAAGTAAATACAAAATACTTTACTTTCAATATCTAAAACAAGATAATTTTTGAGTGCAAAAATAACATATTGTGCAGTTCACAGTGTATGTGGAAGGAAAAAGTCTCGTGATAATTCAAAGGATGGGAGGGAAGTGGAAGCTTGATGTCAGCCGCTGCCATGGACAGTGAAGTTGTCTAGTAGTGATTAAAGGTATGTGGCGTGAAGTTGAAGATGTTATGGTAAATCCTAGACGCTGCCAGCCGGGCACGGTGGCTCACGCCTGTAATCCCAGCACTTTGGGAGGGTGAGGTGGGTGGATCACCTGAGGTCAGGAGTTTGAGACCAGCCTGGCCAACATGGTGAAACCCTGTCTCTACATAAACTTCGTCTCTACTAAAAATACAAAAATTAACAGGGTGTGGTGACAGGTGCCTGTAATCTCAGCTACTCAGGGGGCTGAGGCAGGAGAATTGCTTGAACCCAGGAGGTGGAGGTTGCCATGAGCCGAGATCGCACCATCGCACTCCAGCCTGGGGGACAAGAGCAAGACTTCATCTCAAAAAAAAAAAAAAAAAAAAAATCCTAGATGCTGCCATCATGTTGAACTCATATAATAGTAATTAAAGGTACATTGTGTTAAGGTGAAGATGTGTATGGCAAATCCCAGAGCAACCTCTAAACAATAAACTTAAGTATAACCAGTAAGCCCATAGTGGAGGCAAAATGGAATCCTAAAAAGTAATCCAAAATTAGGCAGGAACAAAGAAAAAAGGAACAAAAAGCAGGTGGGAAAAATAGAAAACAAACAGTAATACGGCAGTTTAAATCCAACCACATCAGTCATTATGCGGAAGGTAACGTAAATGGTCTAAATACTCCAATAAAAACCAGACTCTCAGACTAGATATAAAGCAAGACCCACCTCTATGTTAAATACAAGGAAGTCACTTGAAATATGCAGAGAGGTTAAAAGTGAACGGATAGTATGCTTTCAGGAAGTGAAGGGTCTTCTTGTTGGATACTTGGTGGTCACCAGCAGGCACTGGTGTAACTAAGCACAGCGGGAAGATGGTAGATACTGTGGATTCAGACTCTCACTGCACAGAATCCAAATTCAGTAGGTTGTCAACACGGCTTCCCAAATCCCAACACAGATTAGTATCTCATGTGTTCCTGCTACATATTACGCCTGGCTTCATGTCCAAGCTCCAACGAAGCTTCTACCCTTGCCCATCTACATCCCATTCTCCACAGAGCATCCAAAGTAGTTTAATGGAATATGTCACTCTTCCGCTCAGAACCCTTCGGTGGCTCCCTATTTCATGACGGACAAACACCAGAGTCCTTCTGTGGGTCTCCATGGCCCCAAGGGTTCCCTGTCCCTCACCTCTCACCACTCTCCACTTCTCCCCCAACATGCTGGGGACACTCCTGACTTGGGGCCCTGGTAACTGGTCCTCTGGCTGTCTGGAACGTCCTTCCCTCAGATGTCCATCCCTCCTCCATGTCTGTTCAGCATCACCCTCTCCAGGAGGCTTGTCCTCTTGTCTCCAGGAGGGTGAACACCCTCTTGCTGCACCAGCCCCTGCCCATCCCCAGCAGGCTCTCCTAGTCTCATCCTGTCATCTCATCCTTTTTCCCTGTGCACTCACCACCTGCCACACCACACACCACACACTCACTGCTGTCTATTGTCTGTCCCCTCATCTGCAATGAACAGGTCCTGAAGGCAGGGCTTTGGTCTGCTCTGTTCCTGATGTGTGCCGAGTATCTAGAACAGTGCCCAGCACACAGCAGGTGCTAAGTAAGTCATCATCTGTTGACTAAATTGACTGTGTGACCAACAGAGTCCTAAAGTGTTAGCAGGGAAGGACCTAAGAGATGGGCTGGGCAGCTCTCCCTCCACAGCCCATTTTGGAGATGGGGGGCCTGAGGCCACATCATGAGTTAATGGCAGAACTGGGGCCGGTGTTCTCATGAGCTGTTTGTTTTTCCAGGGGACTCTGAGGAAGAGAAGAGAGGAAGGTCACATAGGTTGGCTCTGCCATCCAGTGGGGACTGGGCTGATGTGTGGGAAGGAAGACCTGGGGGCCGGGGGCCTGGGTTCTTCTCAGCCCCTGCTCCTGGGCTGCATGGACTTGGGGCAGTTACTCGGTTTTTCTGCCTCAGCTGCCTCATTTGTGACATGGAGGGAATCGGTGGTCAAAGCAAGTCCCTCCTGTGACTGCAGCCATCATCCCTCCTCAGGGCTAGCTGGGCAGCTTTGAGACAGCACTTTGAGGAGTCAAGAACACACTGCAAATGCGGTGAGGCAGAGGACAGAAAGCAACTTACACGTGGTGACAGACGCCTCCCTCCCAGACTGGAAAGGACTTTGTCTCGGAGAACAGCCTTGTGCAGGGGCGGGACACCTTTACACAGGCTGCGACAAAGAGGGGCCGCGGCTCACCAGGTGCTCCTGACGCTCCTCCTGCCCCTCCCGAGAGGCCTTGCCCAAGGGAGAGGGCGCGGGGGTCTGCAGCTGGCTTCCTCTAAGGTCAGGGAGAGGGCTCGGGGGTCTGCGGCTGGCTGCCTCTAAGGCTGGGAGAGGGCTCGGGGGTCTGCAGCTGGCTTCCTCTAAGGCCGGGGTGGGTCAGTATTGTGGAGGTGGGGAATCCCTTCTCCCGACACCGCTCTGGCTGGGTCAGGGAGCCCTCCGCAGCTGTGCCTCGCATGCTGTGGCTGTTCTGACCCCTGTGATGGGCAGCACCTCTCATCCTGGTGCTTGGGGCAGCAGCGCAGCCCCTGGGGGCTCAGGGGTCAGCCCCGTGCACCAGGCTCCCTGTCTGGCACCTCATGGTTTGGAGGCTCCCGTGGCAAACCCAGCTGTGGCCCAGCAGTCCTAGGCCGAGGCACAGGCTGTGTTGTAAGGGGCGCCCTGAGGCCAAGACCCGACTTACCGAGCTCGCAGCGTCTGCCTTTGAACCCTGGCCCGCAGTCACAGCGGTGGGTCTCTGCGCCTGGCACACAGGTGCCTCCATTCTGACAGGGGTTTTCTGAACAGTTGCCAGGGACATCTGGAAACAGAGGTCATAAGAGGTTAGTCACTGGGACCCCAGGACAGGCCTGCCTCATGGACATGTTGCTGTCCCTTCCTCAATGACCTGACCTGATGCAGGGTGGCCGTGCACTCCTCTGTGGCATGCTGCGGTGGCCTCCCAAACGCCTCTGGGCCCTAGAGCGTGGTCCCAGTTCAGGTGTTGAGAGAGCAGAGGTGAGGAGACAGGCCGCAGCGTGCTCGGCCCTGACCTCATTACTGGAAGGAAGGAAGATGAACAAGGAGGAGGAGGAAGAGGAGGGAGAGGGAGGGAGAAGCGGGACCTTCAGTGCTTAGCCCCCACTGGCCTGTGGCCCCTCCCCACCCCTGACCCTTGCTGGCTTTGCCCCTGAACACGGTTTCTGCTGCTTGGATGCTGAGGCCCCTCCTGGTGCTCTAATGGGACCCTCTGTGCAGAGCTGCCGTCCGTCCCCGGCAGTGGCCTCGCCACACTGGCCACAAGAGCTGGGCAGTCAGCAGTGACACAGGAAGGGGTCAGCCTGGCCTTTCTCCCTTAGTGTTCACTCTGTCCTTATTTTTTTCCTTATGATTATTATTTTTTAGCTTTGTCAAGATTCCTGTTTTAATTTTTAACTCAACATTGAAAAACACAGAAAAGTAAGAATTGTGCCCACTCCACCATGTCTGATAGTGAGGCCCGGCCTCCCCGACCATCCAATCCAGCACCCCCACCCTGTCTGACACTCCTCATCTACTTCACAGAGCCTCCCCGTGTGCCTGTCCCACGCATGCGGCCAGCCCAGGCCTTGCTGCTCCCGCTGGTCCCGAGCCCTGGGTTTCTCCCCCTGGCCGCTCCTCCTTCCTTGCTGGGTTCACTTTGGGTTTTCTCCCTTCTCTGCCCCTGTCCTCTGGGATATCCTTGTCTTTTTGCTATTTTTTTTTTTTTTTTTTTTTTTGAGATGGAGTCTCGCTCTGTCGCCCACACTGGAGTGCAATGGCGCGATCTCGGCTCATTGCAACCTCCGCCTCCTGGGTTCAAGCAATTCTCCTGTCTCAGACTCCTGAGTGGCTGGGATTACAGGTGTGCGCCACCACGCCCAGCTAATTTTTGTATTTTTAGTAGAGACAGGGTTTCAGCATGTTGGCCGAGCTGGTCTCGAACTCCTGACCTCGGGTGATCCACCTGCCCTGGCCTCCCAAAGTGCTGGGATTACAGGTGTGAGCCACCACGCCTGGCTGTCTTTTTGCCTTTCTTGATATGCTTAAAATGAGTTTTGGGCTTTTAAAAAAACCCTTTATTATGAAAATGTTCAAACCCACAACGTGTAAGCATGAAGAGCACCATGCACTCAGCTTCAACACTGATCAAAACTGGCCAGTCCTGCTTCATCTGTTTTTATCTGTCTGTCGCCCTCTTCCTCTTGAAGAATTTCAAAGCAGCTCACAGATATCATTTCTCCTGTGAACATGTCAGCAGTATCTAATACTAATTATTATTATTAGAAATTAGCAGTCATTCCTCAATATCATAAGAAATCCCAGGTCATGTTCGAATTTTCCTGGTCGTCTTAAGAATGTCATAATTTCAGATCTAACCTGATGAGGGCTCTTGGGGCCTGCACACTGCCTTTGTGTGGTGCACCTGAAGTCTCCTTCAACCTCCCGCTTTATTTGTGGAAAAAACAAGGTCATCTGTCCTGTAGAGTTCCCCACCTGAATGTGACTTACTGTTCACTTGTTCCCACCCCTGTGTTTCCTGTAAACTCTAATTAGAGAGAGGTGCTTGATAGGACTTAGGTTCAGATGGTCTTTGCAGGACTGCTTCTCAGGGATGCGTGTACACCCCCAGCCAGCCCAGGTGGCCTGTGATGTGTCCAAGTCCCGCTGGAGTGACACGAGGACTGGTCACTGGTCCAGTGTTGGCAGCTTGACCAACCCAGAATGAAGTCCCCACAGGCCTTGCACCTGATGGCTTGAGCAAGACATCGAGACCCCTGATCCAAGGGCTGTCCTCTCACAGGCCTGTGTCTGACCCTGTCGCTCCTGCCCTCACCAGCTGGAGAGTGGTCTGTGAAGACAGGCTTTCCCTCACCTACCCCGTGGTCACCCTGGACTGGTCCACACAGGCACAGCAGCGTGAAGGCTCCATCCTACTCCTTTACTTGTGTGCCTGCAGACCGAGTCGGTCCTCAGCAAGCTCCAAAGTTGCCCACTAGGTTGCTTTTTCTTTCTAAGCATCGTGATGAACACAGAGATATTGGTATATTTCATGGGCTTCCATCCATTGCTGTCAGTTGTTTTCCTGATGCTCAATTAATTCTGTCTTTGGACAGCGCGAGCCCTTCAGGTTGGCCTCCCCGCCCTCAGGACGCAGTCTGCTGTTTTGAAAGCTTGCTTGCTTTTTACACAACATGTCCTGGCTTACTTTGTCCACATCCTGCTTCGGGCTTGGAATCCCCCATTTCTCCAAAGATCACTGGTTTCTTGGTGAGAACGAGATCCAGAGCCCACAGCCTGGCACTCACACTGCTCCCTGTTAAGGGATGTCACAGCTTCAGGCCTTTCAATGAATAGAACTAGAAAATTAGGTTTCTTTAAAAAATAAACGCATTATGAGTTCATACTAATATTTCCATTTCAAATTAACAGAATCAAAAGGCAAACAAGATTTTATTTATTTATTTTGAGATGGAGTCTTGCTCTGTTGCCCAGGCTGGAGTGCAGTGGCAGGATCTCGGCTCACTGCAACCTCCAGCTCCTGGGTTCAAGTGATTCCCCCACCTCAGCCTCCCGAGTAGCTGGTATTACAGGCGCACAGCACCACGCCTAGCTAATTTTTGTATTTTAGTAGAGACGGGGTTTCACCATGTTGTCCAGGCTGGATTCAAACTCCTGACTTCAAGTCATCTGCCCGTTTCGGCCTCCCAAAGTGCTGGGATTACAGGTGTGAGCCACCACGCCCGGCCAAAACAAACAAGATTTTTAACTTCTTTCATTTTATATTTTTAATTCTTTACACTGAAAATCTTGGTGGTGTTAACAATTATTTTCTTTATCCTACCATATACATGTAATCATTTCAAAATAACAATACAAGTATTACTACTAACATTAAGATCACTGAGTATAGCCTAAAATTTCTTGGCAATGCTTTTTATCCTTAGACCATGTTCCACCAGGGGTGAACAGACTACTCTTATTAAAATCGCTTGCAATGACATTTTTTTCCTGTGTGGTTATGTCATCCACATGATAACTAGGTTTACTTATTTCAGTATGTTTTCAATTTTTAGGTGTTGCCTTTTCTTTTTATTGTTTTTAAAAACTTTTTTTTGGTTCTAAAGTCAAAACTGTAAAACAAGGTTCATTCAGAGAAGCCTAGCCAATCTCCAGTCCCATTATGCGGCTCTTTCCCTCCTCATTTAGTGGACCATCTTATTAGTTTCATTTCTTTATAAAAATGAGGACAAAATTTGTATTTCCCTTCTCCATTTTTCCTACACAAAAGATAACATACCAAAAACACTGTTCTGCACATTTTTTTTTTTTTTTGAGACAGAGTCTCGCTCTGTCGCCCAGGCTGGAGTGCAGTGGCACGATCTCGGCTCACTGCAAGCTCCTACTCCCGGGTTCACGCCATTCTTCTGCCTCAGCCTCCTGAGTAGCTGGGACTACAGGCACCTGCCACCGCGCCCGGCTAATTTTTTGTATTTTTAGTAGAGATGGGGTTTCACCCTGTTAGCCAGGATGGTCTCAATCTCCTGACCTCGTGATCCACCTGCCTCAGCCTCCCAAAGTGCTGGGATTACAGGCGTGAGCCACCGTGCCCTGCCTTTTTTTTTTTTTTTGAGATAGAGTCTTACCCTGTCACCCAGGCTGGAGTGCAATGGTGCAATCTCGGCTCACTGCAGCCTCCGCCTCCTGGGTTCAAGCAATTCTTCTGCCTCAGCCTCCTGAGTAGCTGGGATTATGGGCGTGTGCCACCACGCCTGGCTAATTTTTGTATTTTTAGTAGAGACAGGGTTTCCCTGTGTTGGCCAGGCTGGTCTCGAACTCCTGACCTCAAGTGATCCACCTGCCTCAGCCTCCCAAAGTGCTGGGATTATAGGCGTGAGCCACCGCGCCTGGCCTGCACATAACTTTTTTTAAGCCAGCTTTATTGAGATAATTCATATAACATAAAATTCACCCAAAGTGTACAATTTATTGGTTTTAAGCATATTCACAGATACAGGCATCCATCAGCACAATTTTAGAACATTTTCGTGACCTCAGAAAGAAACCTTGTACCCTTTGGCTGTTACTGCCTTCCCCATCCCCTCCACCCTCCAGTCCTAAGCAACCACTAATGTACTTTCTGTCACTAGAGAGCTCCCTCTGCTGGACTTTCATATGAATGGAATCATAGTACATAGAGTCTTTTGTGTCTGGCTTCTTCCACTTAGCATAATGTTTTCAAGATTCATCCATGTTGTAGCATGCAGCATAGTTCCTTGTTTTATGGTTGAATCATGTTCCACTGAGTGGATATACCACGTTTTGCTTATCCTTTCTTTTCTTTTTTTTGAGATGGAGTCTAGTTCTGTCTCCCAGGCTGGAGCGCAGTGGCACAATCTCGGCTCACTGCAAGCTCCACCTCCCGGGTTCAAGCGATTCCCCTGCCTCAGCCTCCCGAGTAGCTGGGACTACAGGCGGTCGCCACCACGCCCAGCTAATTTTTGTATTTTTAGTAGCGACGGGGTTTCACTGTGTTGGCCAGGCTAGTCTCCAACTCCTGACCTGGTGATCTGCCCACCTCGGCCTCCCAAAGTGCTGGGATTACAGGCGTGAGCCACCGTGCCCGGCCTCTTACCCTTTCATTAGTTGATTGACACTTTGGTGGTTTCCACTTTCTGGCTTTTGTGCTGTGCTGCTATGAATATTTGTGTACAGGACCTCGTATGGACATAGGTTTTCATTTCTCTGGGGTATATACCTAGGAGTGGAATTACTGGGTCATATGATAACTATTGGTTTAATCCTTTAAGGAATTGTCAGACTGTTTTTTTCTTCCCCAGAGCAGCTGCACCACTTTACAGTCCCACCAGAGGGTTCTGATCTCTCCGCGTCCTCACCAATGCTTATTATTATCTGACTTTTTAACTCCCGCCATCCTAGTGGTTTTGATATGCATTTCCCTGCTGACTAATGATGTCAAGGATCTTTTCAATGCGATTACTGGCCATCTGCATATTTTCCTTGCAGAAATGTCTGTGCAGGTCCTTTGCCCATGTCTGAATTGGGTTGTCTTTTTACTGTTCAGTTGTCAGAGCTCTTTATTTAGATAAGGGTCTCTGATCAGGTGTGATTTGCCCGTCTCTGATCAGGTGTGATTTGCATGTTTCCTCCACTCCACAGTTGTCATGTCACTTCCTTGATGGCATCCTTTGAGGCACAGAAGTTTTAAGTTTTGATGAAGAGCAGTTTACATATAGATTTTTGTTGTTGCTCACTTTTATTGTTGAGCCTAAGGGCCCTCATGATCCAAGGTCATGAAGATTTACTATGTTTTCTTCTAAGAGTTTTGGTTTTAGCTCCTAACATTTAGGTTGTTGGTCAATTTGTGTTAATTTGTGTTATGAGGTATATGGTACGAGGGGTCCGGCCTCATTCTTTTTGCACGTGGATATCCAGCTGTCCCAGCATCATTTGCTGAGAAGACTATTCATTCCACATTGAATGGTCTTGGCCCCCTTGTTGAAGTCAGTTGGCCATTGATGTGTGGTTTATTTCTGGACTCTCAATTCTTTTTTTTTTTTTTTTTGAGATGGAGTCTCGCTCTGTCGCCCAGGCTGGAGTGCAGTGGCGCGCTCTTGGCTCACTGCAAGCTCTGCCTCCCGGGTTCACGCCATTCTCCTGCCTCAGCCTCCTGAGTAGCTGGGACTCCAGGTGCCCGCCGCCGCACCCGGCTAATTTTTTGTATTTTTAGTAGAGACGAGGTTTCACCGTGGTCTCCATCTCCTGACCTGGTGATCCACCCACCTCGGCCTCCCAAAGTGCTGGGATTACAGGCGTGAGCCACCGTGCCCAGCTGTGGACTCTCAGTTCTTTTCCACTGATCTAAATGCTTATCCTTAATCCATTACCACACTGACTCCATTACCACTGCTTTGTAGCAACTTCTGACATTAGGAGGTGTGAATCCTCCTACTTTTTTCCTCTTTTTCAGAATTGTTTTGTTATTCTGGGTCCCTTGCAATTCTACATGAATTTTAGACATGGTACACAACTGTCCAGAGACATCTTAACAGCAGCCCTACAGAATATGGCTACGTGCAGGGGTGTTTAGAATCCATGAGCTACTATCATCAGTGCTTACCTGCCGTGTGTGGGACAGTTGTGGCTACAGAGACTGTGACAGACACTTGCACCGTTCTTGGGCCGCTGGGCCCTACACCTGCGGCTCATGCAGCCCCAGGATGGGAGGTCACCAGAGAGCTGCCCACCACAGCCTTGTCCTGTGCAGACATCAACACTAAATCCTGGGTTTATGGTCACACACTCACACATAAATAAAAACAGAAGGCTGCTTTGAATGGGTTGGGGAACAGGGATGGGGCTGCAGGCTGAGGATAAATTACAGAGCACAGCGGCTTACATTCTGCCCTTGCCTGGTATTATATAGGGAAGGCAACTGTCTGTCTTTCTCAGCGGCGGCCACCCAAACCACTGGTGCAGCTATCTAGGGGGATAAAACCAAGCTAGTCCAAGAGCCCTGCTGGGGCGAGACGCTGGGGAAAACAGGAATAATCTGACTAGTTTCAGCACACACTCCTTTGCTTCTGCCCCTCCAAACCTCTAGGATGACCAGCTACAATCTCGAGAACCTGCCTCCTCTCCATGAGATTCTCCCTCAGGCTTGAGGTGCAGTCCTGACTTGGATAGTTGCTTGGTGAGGAAACACCAGTCAGGAGTGTTAACTGTGCTTTGGGGGGTACATGGGACTCTCTGGGGATCCTCCTTTTCTTGAGAAAAATAAAGTCTAACAGCTTCCAGAGAGAATGAGATTATCCTACCAGGAAATAATAGTTAACAACTGTGGCAGCGATACTGGACACAGATGACAATGGACTAATATTTGAAGAAGTGAACAAGCAGGGAACTTTGCACCTAGAAGTTTATATCCATCCAAACTGTCCTTCAGATGTGAGGGCTAATAAGAATTTTTACAGGCACACAGGGCCTCAGAGGTTTGGCCATTTAAAGTCCCAGCAAGTACTTTGTGGAACTTCACAAGCTGATCCTAAACTTTCATAAGCAAGCAAAGGACTAAGAACAGGTGAGACACGCTTGATGGTCAAGTTGGGAGGACTCCGGGCCCCACAGCACAGCCACCAAAGCTGCCATCATTAAAGTAGTTGCTGTTGGCTCAAAGAAGGTAAAACCACAAAACAGAGGAGTGAACCCAGAAATGGACCCATGCATATGTGAACACCAGATTGACAGCACAGTTGGCACTGCAGCGCTGTGGGGAGGTAACGAGCATGCATAAGAAAAAGAACTAGCTGCTACTTTATACAAAAATCAGGTGAGCTGTAGGTCTGGGTTTTAATTTATTTTTATATGTTTGAGACAGGGTCTTCTTCTGCCACCCAGGCTAGAGTGCAGTGGCATGATCGCAGCTCACTGAAACCTCTGCCTCCCAGGTTCAAGCAATTCTTATGCCTCAAGCTCCCGAGTAGCTGGGATTACAGGCGAGCTCCACCATGCCCGGCTACTTTTTGTATTTTTAGTAGAAACAGGTTTTGCCATGTTGGCCAGGCTAGTCTCAAACTCTTCCCTGGCCTCAAGTGATTCGCCTGCCTAGGCCTCCCGAAGTGCTGGGATCACAGGTGTGAGCAGGTCTGACTTTTAAAAGGCAAACGATTAACCTTTAAAAGGATATAATTTTATATAGAAAACCCCAAAGAATGTAGGACAAGAATAGGAGATTTGGCAAGATGGCTGGCTATAAGGTCAGTATGCAAAAGTCAAATAAATATCTATACTCCAGTAATAAATAATCAGGAAAAGTAATGTTTTTAAGTATATACTAGTATCAAGCTATATAATAGTATCAAACTATAAAATACCCAGGAATAAATCGGAATTCCATATAAAACTTCACTGAAAGACATTAAATAAGTCATGATGTCATATATGGAGAGATATCCCATGTCCATGGATATAGACTTACTATCCTAAAGATGTCAGTTTTCACAAAAATGGTCAATGGATTCAATGCACACCCAGTCATTATCTCAAAGGCCTTTTCCATTGAGTGTGACTAGAAGATTTGAAGGTGTATATGTGGCAGAAAAAAGGCCAAGGGTAGCAATGATACTTCTGAAGATGAAGAGTAAAGGAAAGGAAGTTTTGATGCTGACAGTGGGGGAAAAAGGGACTTTTTAGCATGAAGAGATGAAAAATCCAGTTTACCCATATGCATACAAAATGAAATTGCAGCCCAATTTCTCACACACACAGTCTACTTCAGATAGATTAATGACTTACTTACATGTCAAAGCAAAACTTTAAATCTTTGAGAAAAAAATATACATGAATAACTTTCTAACTTTCGTGTGGGGAAGGATATTTTTTAAAGAAGGCCCCCAAGTTGTTAACCACTAATGCTCGATAAATTTGATTATGAACTTTTCTCTATTAGGAAGTACCACCAAGAATGGGGAAAGACAAGCCAGAGGCTGGAAGAAGATACCTGCAGAACACAGAACTGACAAATGATCAGTATCAAAACATACAAGAATTTTGACAAATGAATGAGAAGAGTACAAATAACCCAGCAAAAAGTCAAAAGGCATGATCAGGCATTTCACAGAAGCAAACACCTTTGGTGGATGCCCATGAAGAGAGGCTCAGTCACATCAGTGCTCAGGAGACGCAAACCCAGATCCCAGGGATGTGCATCCCACCCGTTCTGCCTGCAGGATCTGCAAACCCGGCTAAACCTAGTTCTAGAGACTGGATTTACTGCATGTCTTCATCACTGCTGGAGGGAGCGCACTGCTATCTTAGAAAATGACTTAGTTCTCGTGTAATTTGGGCATTCACACATCCTCATCCTAGATCCAGCTTTTCCACTCTCGCACACGTACTGGAAAACCCGTACAGGAACATCTGCTGCAGCACTGCTCATACCAAACACAACCTACATGTTCTCTGCACAGAGAGGGGAGAGCTGGTCAGTTCACTCAGTGGACTCTGTGCTCAATAGTGGGTGTGAATAAGCCGCAGCCGCCCAGACCGCATGGGCCAACCTCCGTCTGAGAAAGCAGAGTGAAAACACAGGTCTAACGATCACACACGGCAAGATAATTATCTTGCAAAGAAAACTCACGTATTGTTCTGCCATACATATATGTACAATAAAATCACTCTCCCCACCTTCCACTCCGAAAAAAACAAAGGAATTCTAGGCTCAGGATCATGGTTAACTGTGGGGAGAGAGCAGGGGATGGTAAGGGAGAAGGTATTGTTCACATTCAAGTTTATAGGTTGGGTTCTTGATTTAAAGTCATTATTCAAAGGCTAATAACTAAATAAAAGGTAGCTAGCGTGAGCGTGCAACTTGAACCAAAGATCATGACTAGCTTTGCGCGTCGAGGGGCCATTAAAGAGTCTACTTTTCATGTTATCACTTAAAATCATTTTGCACCCACCAGGGCACGAGCGTCTCGTGCTGGCAAACACCACGTGACTGTAGTGACCTCGGGGCCAGCCTGGGGGTCATCTTGAATCTCTCCTGCTGAAGAGACCCAGGAGAGTAACACATGCCCCTCCAATTTCTGAGTTCTAGGAAATGAACACCTGGTATTTAAAGGGGCTGACATAATGCAAACCATCTGATGAAATGTTTGTTTTAGTTCACTTAAAGATCAAGACACAAGAGTCTTCACTCTGAATGGGCCACACCTTAATTAAGAGAATACTTCACTCACTGCGTCGGATGCACAAACCAGTCCTCCTGGTGCTCACGGGGGCTAGCAGCAAGTCCAGACCTCATATGGTGAGGGGGGAATGTGAACTTAGGGTTCAGCGAAACCGCCACTTACAAACGCACCCTCTGGCACCGCAGGTGCCCTTGATGTGTACAGATGTCCTTGACAAGCTGGGGGCATGGCTTGCGGGTGAGACCACGCTCAGCGGCTCACACCTTTACCAAGTACTAGGCCTTCTTTGGGGTTGGGTTGAGGGGTGATCCCAATCTGAGTCTGTGGTGGGACTCAGGGGAGAACAGGTCACCGGGTGCTAGGAGAGCTGTCCATAGAGGACACAGCCCCAAAGGATTAGAACCAGGAGAAAGGCAGAGTCTGACTCAGGGTGAGGAACACACACGTACTGATGCCGCCCGAAGGGGAACTGCCTCGTGAGCATCTGGGAACTCTTCCTGCAGGTGCTCAGCAGAGGCTTGGTGCCCGCAGGGCCACGCTGGCCTCGATTCTCACGAGGCAGAGCCCCGGACTAGGAGACAGTTCAGGTCCTGCGTAACCTGAGTGTCCGCAGGGCCCAGCTGGTCCTCAAGCTGGGGCTCGCCCAGTGGCTGCTCCCTCTGCTTCCCCCATCCTGACTCCGCCCGAATCCTGATGCTTCCCCCATCCTTCTCCTCTTTGGAGACGAGAGGGGTGAGGGGCCCAGAGGCAGGGGCTGGGGTGGGCTCTGTTGCATGTGGAGGTGAAGGAGGGGAGGGGAGGGGAGGGGAGGCAGCGGCAAAGCCAGTCTCTCTAGCTCAGACTCTGGGTGGTTTGGGTGGGTCCTGCCCCCTGGCCTGTTCCCGTCTGTGGGGTCCCACTGCTTGGGTGGTGTAGCTTCCCCCCATCTTCCCACACCGGGGTTCCTGGTGCACGGCCTCCCCTCAGGTAGGCTCTGTGCCTCCTGGTTCCTCACCGTGGGTGGTCCCTCCTGCCTGCAGCCTCTAAGGTCCCTGAGAGCAGTCAGTCCCAAAGTCCCCACCAGCGCTGCTGACTTACTTCCAATGTCCTTGTTGCCGTGTTCAGGGAGCTGGAGGGTCAGGCTGACCTGCTTGGGAGCTTCCTCCGTGTTCTCGAGCTGCGCCGAGGCTGTGGGTTCTAGGAGAAGCCAGGCGGTGACCACATGGCGCAGCTGCTTTGCACCTGGGATGGTCCTGGGGCCACCCTTTTGAGTGCTTCTATACCTCAGGGAGCACGGATGTCCTGGTGGGGACCAGGCTCCCTGCGTGGCCCCAGCACCTGTCGGCCCCAGTACTGCCTCCCCTGAAGGGCTGGCCCTCACGCTCCTGCTGACCCTCTGTTGGGGCTGAGCCTTCCACTTGCAGGGCCCCTCAGAGCTGCTTCAGGGACGGCCACCTGTGATCATGCTGAGAGGCCCCATCCTCACAGCTGATGCGGTTGCTTTCTTCTTAGGGTCAAATTCTGCATTCCTCTCCCTCCACCCCTGCTTCTTGGAGCCTGCGGCACCCCCTGCTCTCTCTGAGCTGTCCTCAGTCTGTACTGACCGTCCTCATGCCCTCGCCCCCAAATGCATCACTCTATGCAGGGATCTCAACCGCACCCTTGGGCACTTGACATCTGCTTCCATAGCTGCAAGTACAACGGGCCCCCTCTGTACTCCAGATCTCACCTGCCCACCACTGGGCATCCCGGGCAGCTGCCTGCCCTCTCCCCAGACACCTTGCTGGGGGCTCTCTCCCCTGCTCACCACGCGGCAGCGACCCCAGGGCTCTGGTCCCTCCTTGTCACTCTCCTTGCTGCATTTCCCTCCCTCCCCTGCCTGAGGAGTTTTTGCTCAGAATGTGTTCATTAAACTTGTGACTAGGCTCCGTTGGGGAATTCCATGAGGATGAGCGCCTGGCCTTCCAGGTGAGAGGCAAGGGCCAGAGAGGTCCCCTCTGGGGCAGGGTCGCGCCTGCCTCACTCCTGCCAACATGTCTCAGGGCTTCTGTGTCAGAATCATAGGCAGATTCCCAGAGCGACACTCACCCAGTAAAGCCAGTGGGAAGGGGCCAAGGCACCTGGGCCCATTGGCCTCGCTGCCACCGGGAAGATCTTGCTAGGACAGTGGCGGAGGATTTGCTGGACCACACTCAGAGTGGTGGGTTAGACCCTCATGGCCTCCTGCCCATGGCTTACTAAAACAAAGCTCAGAGCCCTACTTTGGCAAATAAAGCTGTTGTAATGTCTCAGACCTGCTTCTAAAATGTTTATCTTCTCTTGCATGCCCTACCAGCAGCTTGTGCCTCCAGCCCACACACTGACGTGAGGCCCTCACGAGCTGCCCCTCCCGCCACGGAGGTGCCTGCTGCCGGCACCCCACGAGCCCTGCGCCTTGCGCACAGTCAGGGTGGGGGTCCCTGGCTGGAGACTGCACTGGGCGGTGGGGGTGGGCTCATCATGTAGGGGACAGGGCCTGGTGAGAGTGGCAGTGAGGACGAGGGTTGGCCACCGAGGTGGGTGGGGAGGCCCGGCACTCACGTGATCTCATGGTGGCTGCTTTGCTGGGTGAGCTGCCGAACCTGGCGCTCACTCTTCCTCTGCTGTCCACAAGCTCCGAGAACCTGCAGAGAGGGTGGAAGGGTCACCACAGTCCAAGCGCCGCCTCGGGCGATGGGGCCGATGGGTGGGGCATGTACCTGGGGGGCTGGGTGGGGGTCTCGGGGGCGCCGTGGTCATTGAGCAGGCGCAGCTCCGGCAGGCGCGCCGGGGGCGGTCTGTTCCTGAGCACCCGAGGGTGGTGTCCTCCCTGGTGCCAGCGTCTGTCGGCGCCATCCCTGGGGGCTGCAGAGCAGACGGGAGGAAGGGGCTGGTCTGGGGCTGCCCTCTGCTCCTGTCCCTGCCCCTGTGGCATGGGAGGTGCCCCTCACACTCAGCCATGCTTGGAGAAGGGAAGGGGGGGCGTGTGCGTGGGCCGTGGTCATCCAAGGTGCTTCCGGCTTCCTCAGATGCCCCGGGTTCCCTTCCAGCCCACCCGCCGCATCCCTTCTGAGGAGGAGCCATGTGCAGCCATGACACAGGCATGCACGGGCCTGAGAATTGTGAGGCAGGGCTGAGTCTAGGCCCCTGCGCGTCACTCAAGTTCTCAAGGGGCTGGGCACTCGGGCTCGGACTCAGGTCCCAGGCTGCCCTGGAGGCACAGTGGTTCTCCCAGTGGCCTCCTGATGGGACGCTTCAGCTGGGAGTCCCCACCGCAGCATATGCCCGGAGAGTGAGGGCGCATCTGTCACCCTAACAGCGTCCTTCAGCCTCCCACGCTGGGCCCTCCTTCCCCGTGAGCCCCCCTTCCCTCTCACTCTGACGCCGGCTCACAGAGGTCCCAGCCTGCCCCTTCTGCCTGGCTGGTGGGCTTGGCCCCAAGCTGGTGGGGGTGGCAGGGTTGAGTCTGAGAACTTGCCAAGCTCATGCACTTCATGTCCCCAGCACAGCCTCATGGGTTAGGGAGGAGCCTGGGGTTGGAGCCCTCTCTTCCCTGGAGAGCCGCCCCCTGCGCTGCTCTGTCTGGCCGTGGCCTCTCCTCCCTGCTTGACTCCGTCTCTTTCTTCTCTCCCTGTTCCGCTCCTGCATTTTCCCACAGCTCCTTCGGTGAACTTGGAAGACGTAAGTGGGGCGTTCGGGACGCTGGTGGAGCCTGGAAGGGCCACCTCTGCACTTGGGAGCAGACCTGAGCCCTTCGGAGCCTCTGTCCCCACTGCGAGCGGCTTCTGCCCTGTGCCTCTGCGCCCCAGCATTCCTGCCTGCCTTGCGGGCCCCCGCCTGTGGCCTCCTGGCCGTTTGTCTGTCTGTGTCCAGTGGCTCTTCATGGGTCAGGCCTGGACTGCAAGGCCACTTCCGGGGGCTTCCTCCTCGCTGCCACCCTTGGCACCCGTTTTCAGGTGGTGCTCGGCCCGTCTGGGATCTATGGGAGGGTCTGGAACAAGCTGAGGCTCCATGTGCTTATTAAGTTGTTGGTGCCACCTGCCCATGAGTCCTTCCTTTCCTCATGGGTTTGAAAAGCCTCCACTTTCATACACAGACTCCTCCCCTGCTAACACGGTCCTGTTTCTAGGCTGTCTGCCTGGCATCCCAGGCCCCTGCAGGGCCAGGTCAGTCCCGGACAGGGTGGAGGGCTGGCAAACACCGCCCCCGCCCACGTGCAGGGCCCACGGCACTCACAGGTGATGATGTAGAGGTGGGCGGGCTCGCTGTGCAGCGGCCCCAGCTCCGTGCTCTGCACTGCTGTCACGGAGAGCTGGTACCGCCGTCCCGGCAGCAGGTCGCGCACGGTGTAGGACTCCAGCTTCCCGTTGGGGACATAGCGGCTCTTGGTGCTCTGGCTGGTGGTCACATTGATGACATAAGCCTCCAGCAAGCTGCCTGGAGTCGGGGCATCCCAGACCACGTGGGCAGAGGTGGCAGTGACTCGGGCGGCGGTCAGGTTTGCTGGAGGCAGGGGCCCTGGATGAGGCAGGGGCAGGGAGAGGTGAGGGGGTGCCCACAGGGTCTTCTGGCGAGAACACAGTTTGAGAACCCGACATGGGCTGCTGCAGCCTTGCTGGAAGCCAGATTCTTTATTATGGAGAAGGGTACAGTGCCGAGGCGGGATGTGGGCTAGCATGTACAGCAGAATCTCCCAACCGAGAGGCCTGCAGGCCCCCGGTTGCCACCCTCCCCTCGGGTTAGGATCCACCTTGTGAAGCTCCCAGGCCCTGGCCTGTCAGCTGGCGCCCTCCCTGCGGCACTGTCGGTTCCCCTGAGCCTGGCTGCATGGAGCCCTGTGCAGACTCCCCTGCCCCACTAGCCTTTCCCGTGCCTTCCCAGGCGGGCAGCATCCGAGTGCACAGGTGGGCAGGGGCCTGCTCAAGCCTCTGTTCCTCACAGAGGGAGCTGCAGCCTCCCCTCTGCCCAGTTCACCCGTCCCTCCCCTGCGCGCTGACTGTCCATGCTGTCGCCCCCCCCATGCACTGGGGAGGGGGTGTGGGCCTAGTGACACCAGGAGCTTAGGGAGCTTAGCTAGAGGGGGCTGGTTGCAAGGTACAAGGGCCCTGGACAGCGTGGGTATCCCTGGCCCAGGGAGTTCCTCTGGCCCTCTGGTCGGTGTCCAGTAGGAACTCCATGCTGAGGAGCTACCAGGAGCCTTTGCAGATGGAGACTGCCCTGGACAGCTGTCCCAGCACAAGGCCCGGCCCAGCCCAGCGGCTCCTGCCCAGTGGTCCCTGCTCAGTGGCCCCAGCGGAAGAGACGTCTAGGATGCCAGGGGCTGGGTTTCTGGTGTTGTGGATGCTTTGGAGAGGACTAGGGGAGGCTGGAAGAAAGCCAGAGCATCTAGAAGATGGCCTTTCGTGTGCCGGGGGCTGCGCCGCTCTACTCACGGGTCCACACGTGCGTCGGCGCAGTGGCCAGGCTCTCCGTGGGGTGCTCCTCTCCTCTTAGCCCACTGAGGGTGGTCAGCTGGATGGTGTACCTCCTCCCAGGCAGCAGGGCCCTGTGGGCAGGAGGTGACAGAGAACAGGGATGTCTGGGACCTGTGTGTGACTCTGCTGCCAGACCGCAGCTCCCCCAGGCAGGAGGTGACCGGGGGGAGGTCGTCCTGCTGCTGGTGGCCCAGACGACCTCCACGAGGGGCAGACTCATGGCCCTCAGAGCCGTGTGCTCCTAGGGTGGGAAGCCAACCCATGGTCTGGGAAGCGGAGGAGGATCGGGTGCACTCGGGGCTGCTACAGTATGGTCAGAGGGTCGGTGTTCAGATGGGAGAGGCCAGAGAAGGGGGAAGTGGTCGCTGTGCAGGGACGGGGGACGGGCCCTCAGCACAGGTGAGTTGATGTAAATTCTCAGGAAACCACGGAGCAACGTGAGGCCAATGCCAGCCCCAGCCCCAGGAAGCTGCTGGCTGGAGTCTTCCTTCCCACTCTCTCTCCGGTCTTTCCTGGCACCCCTGCCTGTGCTAAGCATGAATCAGAAGCTTTCTGGTTGGCGACCAAATCACAGGGGTCCACTGTGGGACTCCTGGGAGAGCTCGGGGCTGTTACCATCTACCCTTGCTGGCCGCTGCTCTCTGAGGGGCCAAGTCACTCTTGTGATCTGTGTGGAAAGTGTGCCCCCAGGTTTTCAGAGCTTTTCCTGCTCTTTTTGGACACTTTAAAACACTATCAAGGTGTATCCTCCCTTGGCAGCCCTGATGAGGTGAGGCGGGAGTGAAGCCTCCAGGGTCTGAGGCTGGCTCACCTGAGACCTTTGCCTCCGCTCGGGTGAGGAGTGGCAGGTGCACAGTCCACACACAGAGAATGTGCCCGAGCCCCGGGCCCTGTGTCCCCGAGCCCCCACCCCTGCCCTCACCCCAGCCCCATGCTCTGGGTGTCCCTTCTTACCCAAAGGTGAACCTGTCCACACTCCTGTCCACATCAGTGGCCTGGTCCCTGAGGGCCTCAGGGTGGCGGATGGACACACGGACCCCACTGACGGTGGCATGGTGGATCCTGTGCAGGACCCACTGCACTGAGATGGTGCTAGCCGTCACATTGGTGACCTCGAAGCCTTCCACAGGGCGGGGTCCTAGGGGGAATGGGCTGCTCAGCAGGTGCTGGCCCCTCCTTGCTCCTGGGGGAGTGAAGGGTCTCAAGATGAGACCAGGCTTGGGAGGGTACTGGGGGCCGCAGAGAGGTACTGGAGAGGGTGTCCCATCAACTGCTCAGGGGACTCGAGCTGAGTGGGATGCCCGGGCTCTGGCCTCCAGGGCTGACAGCTGCAGAAGCCGCTGTGGGCCAGCCTGCCTTACCAGAGGCAGGGGTCTTAGTCTCCATTTCGATGTGGCAGTGACGTGGCAGGGGATGGGCCGGAGTCCCTCTGGACATGAGTAACCCGGACCTCCCCTCTTGTCTGTGCCAGTTGACTATTTTGGTCTAAGAGCACACATGTGGGCCTGGTCTGGGCAATGCTGTCCTAGGAGGACGGACACACAGAGCTCCCAGCGACTGCCGGGAAGGGCCCACTTGTGAACTCCGCTTCCCACCCAGCCAGTCTACTCCGAAGCTCGAGTGCCACTGCTGATGTGCCAGGCAGAGCCCAGAGGGCAGCGCTCAGCTCCTGGCAACTCAGCACCCCGGTCTGTGGACAGCAGTCCCTTCCACCCACCATGGCTGGCTGGAGCCCCTACTCTGCAGCAGGCAGGGCGGGCTCTGTCTTCACTCCAGATACCTTCCGAGGGCAGATCTCACATGCGGCAGCCTCGCAGGTGCTTCTTCCTAAAACAGCCCAGGCGAGCCACCCCCACTCGGCCCCTGGCAGCTCCTGCTGACATCTGCTCAGTGCCACCCTCACGTGCGCCCAGGCTCCCCACTGGCTAAGGTGTGCTGTGTGTCCTTGCTGTGTTGGGAACTCCAGCCCCTTGGTGGTCAACTCCTGCGGGACATGCCCTTGTGGGCCTCTGGGTGGGCTCAAGCTGCCCTGAATGCCTTCTCCTGTCCCTCAATGCTCTTGGCATCGGCATCAAGCTGGGGCCCAGGTGTGGCCAGGAGGCCTTCCTCCCGTGAGAGCCGTCAAGCTCCTCTCCGCCTACCCGCCATGCTACGCATAGGTTTCACCAAACTCACGTGGCCGCCCCGCAGGGCCCTGCCAGGTGCTCGGGCCTCCCTAAATTCCTGGCCACCCACCCATCCATCCATCACGCCACTTCACAGCAGTCCATGCTCTCAGCACCTTTTCCTCTTTCCTCCAGCGTCTAGCACCCCTTCCCCATTCTTGCTCCTGTGTCTGGAGGCCACAGGCATGTTGGGTGAGAGTCCCATGGCCCCATGGCCCTGCACCCCACTTGGTTCCTGCCCAGCCTGTTCCGAGATCCCCTGTGCTCTAGCTGATGCGGCCAGGCTCCGTGGAAGGCCAGCCCTCTGCTTTCTACCGGCCCTGGCCCTGTCTGTCCACCGCCGTGTTCTAGGGCTCCTTTCTCCTCCCCGGAATCCCTCCCAGCAGCAAACAAGCCCACTAAGCCCTGACACCTTCCCTAGAGCGCTCAGCATCTTCTGCTCCCCGACACGGCAACAACCCCACAGGCTGTGCACAACCCGGGCCTCCCCTGCTCTCTTGGCGGCTCAGGCTCTGAGGAGGCTCCTCCTAGGACCCCCTCCTCAGGGGTCACATCTGGTCACAGCTTTCAGTGCCAGCTCCAGTGGAGGCTCTGGGTCTGTCATTCCATCTAGGGCCTGCCCCACGGCTCTTCCCGATTGAGCCACGGATGCCTCCTCTTAGCACATCCGAGCGCCTACATATCCCTGTGAGCAGGTGCCTCTTTCAAACTCTCCCCAGGCCTTCAGAGCACCCCAGAGTCCCAGCCCCTCCAAGCCTGTCCCCGCGGCCCTTGTCTCCCACACTGGCTCCTTCTAGGGACCTTTTGGGAAGCCCCCGTTCCTCCCCAGTCCCACTTCCTAGCTCCATGCCTGGGGGTTGTGCTGCTCCCACTCTTGGCTCTATTCTATGCGCCCCAATCCCACGCCTGTATCTTGTGGACCCGAGGCCACTCCCGCACAGCTGTCTCCCGGTGCTCTTGTCTGCAGCAGGGCGCTGCCTCCAACCCCCAGCTCAGCTGTCTGTCTTGCTGCTGGGAGAACTAGGGAGGTGGACAGCATGACAGCCACCTTGCAGGTGCCGGCGCCAGCGCTGCCCTCGAGGGACAGGGGCTGGGCAGGCACGGCCAGGCTCGGGGACACTCACGCGTGCGGGCCAGCAGCACGGCAGGCCTGCTGATGTCATTCTTGTTGTTACTGTTGCGCTTCACCGAGAAGACGGAGATGTTGTAGGCCCTGCCAGCCGCCAGAGCCCGGAGCTGGTGCGAGGAGCGGGTCCTGTCCACAAAATCCGTGCGGCGGTAGGAGCCGTCGGAGGAGACGTAGGTGACCGCGTAGCCATCAAGCATCTGCCTGGCGGCTGGGCCGTCGGGCGGGTTCCAGGAGATGGAGAACCCGGCCTCCTCCACTCTCTCCATCTTGAGGGCCGTCGGTGGGAAGAGCTCTTCAGGGTTTGGGTCAAAACAAGGGGAGGGGACTGGTCAGCTGTCAGCCATGCACGCCCGGCTCCCGTCGGCAGCTCAGTCGGGTCTGGCTCTTGGGTCTGACACAGCCATCGCTGGCAGAGCCCTTCTTTGTCCCTGGCCACGTACCTCCAGGACAGTCATGCTTTTGAACATGTGACAGTGTCTCAAGCGCACTGGAGGGTTTTATCCCCTCCCTGTTCCTCAGGGAGGGGCCTGGGCAAGCAGCGGCCAGATGCTCTGCCCTTGGGGACCGTTGGGCCCTCTAGGGAGAGGGGACCCCCCACAGCTCCCTCACTGGAGGTGCCCTCGCCACCCACCTTTGGCGCAGTCCTTGCCCGTGTAGCCCACTTTGCAGGTGCAGCTGTGGGAGCCGTTGCTGGCCAGGCAGTAGCCACGGCCCCCACAGGGGCTGGAGAAGCAGGGGTCACTCACTGAGGGGAGAAAAAGTGGCAGTGTGTGTTGGGGCATGGCCAGGGGCCCCCGCTCCAGGCGGACCCTTGCTCCTGGGGCACTGGGTCCCTCCTGCGTGGGTGTGGAGGGGCGGGGGGCACAGGACAGCTACTGCCTCCCTTCGCTTCTGCCACCTCCACTGCCCTGCGGGGCCCAACCCAGCAGCTCCTCCACCCTCCACAGCTGAGTGCCACCAGCTGGACTGGCTGAGGGGAGGAGACACTGGACCAGGACAGGACAGGCCACCACCCCAGTGACAGTCCTGCTTGAGGAGGGGAGGTCAGTGGTCAGGGAGGCCTCATCAGGAGGTATCCCACTGGGGGCTGATTAGGGAGAATGTTCCAGATAGAAGGACAGTGAAGGGCCAGACCTGGGTGTGCAAGAAACTTGGCCTGTCCGAGGGCAGCAGGGCGTGTGTGTGGACGTGAGGCCCCACCCCTGGGTGTGTCCTTGGGTGAAGAGGGGTGTCCGGGGGGTGAGCGCAGGAGATAGGGATGTTTAGAAGGCACCATTGTGGGACCAAGGGAGACAGGTGGAGGGCCACTGGCCTGCGGCCTGAGAAGGGGCCTTCCAAGGCAGCGGGCAGAGCGCGGGGAGCAGGTGGGCAGAGCACGGGGAGCAGATGGGCCTGCCGCCCTACCTGTCTCGCAGTGGTAGCCGAAGAAGCTCTCTGGGCAGACGCACAGGTAGGCCCCGCCGCCGCTCTCACACCGGCCTCCGTGCTGGCAGGGGCTGGAGTCGCAGGCGTCCACCTCTGGAGAACACCCAGAGAGTGGGCCCAAGCCGCAAGAGGGGAGTCTGGGGGAGGGAGGAGAGGACAGCGGGAAGAAGGGAAAGGAGGAGTCTAGGGGCAGAGGCCAGGAGAGAGGGGCAGTGGGCAGGTCCCACCCCTCAGCCCTCCCCAGCACCCTCACCTCCACCCCTCCCTCCCAAGGTGGCCACAGCCCTGGGGGTCCCTCTCCCCAGGTGGCCTGCCCAGCAGGGAATGTGGGGATGCCCCACCTCCTCTCTGATCTTCCAGAGGCCCAGGCTCTGCATGTGGGGCCCACTGGAGGGAGCCCCTACCTGTCTCACAGTGGACTCCGACGAAGCCTGCAGGGCACCGGCAGACATAGGCCCCCGGTAGGTTCCTGCAGGAGCCTCCATTTCTGCAGGGGTGAGCTCGGCACTCATCCCTCTCTGCACAGAGAAGCGGTGTCAAGGGTGTTGCTGGCTCAGGTCCGAGGCGCCTACATGCCCCCAGGATTCGGTGCATTCCCTGGGGCTTCAGTTACCCCTTTCCCAGCTAGGAGTAACTGCTCAGGACGTGTGCTTTTCCTTCCATCAGCCCCACATCCACCCCTCCTCGGGAAGCATGCTACCTCCACTGCCTGCTGGCAAAGCAACACCTCCAGGCCATGCCTTCCTCCAGGCCACCCCGCAATGGGAGGCTCCCCAGGGCCACGACTGGGCACGGCTCCCTGGGCCTTGCCCTCCCTGGAGCCTGCGTTTCTTTCTCAGGCTTAGAGCCCTAGCGAGGTACAAGGGTGTGCAAGGCTCATGGGGCAGGCCTCCCCTCCCTCCACTGGCTGGCAGCACCGACCAGGTGTCAGAGACGGTGACCTGCCCTCTCCGACGCCCACCTTCTCTGCGCCCTGAGGCCAGGCCAGCATTTCTCAGCTGGGCTCTCAGTCTCCCCTGGGGAGGTGCAGGAAGGGATATTTGTAAAATCTTTGTCTTGGATGTCAGAGCTGGCAGGGGCCCGAGAGAGCATGCAGTGGCCACCCTGGCCATCCAGACAGAGACCTGTCCGGGGATCCAGACACAGAACGGTCTGTGGGACCCAGTGCCTCAGGCACATGGCCAGTGTGCTAGAGCTGTCACCCCAGCGGGGCCAGGGCCCCTCTTACCCAGCTCACAGTGGGCGCCCTCATAGCCTGTGCTGCAGAGGCACAGGTACCCAGCAACACGGTCCTGACAAGAGCCCCCATGCAGGCACGGCTGAGACCGGCACTCATCGATTTCTGAGAGGAGAGAGCCCAAGAATAAAGCAATGTGGCCACGATTAAGCCAAATTAAGATGCACATAAACTAGTTCTGAGGGGCCAGACAGAATTCGATGATATGTCATCAGTGCTTGGAAAGGCCAGAGACCAGGGCTGGATATCCTTGGAGTCGGGGCAGGGCAGCGGGCCTGGGGCTCAGTGCCTGGCTGTGCCTGTGAAGCGACAGGGCAGGCTCAAAACCACCCCCAGGGCTCACAGAAGACGCTGTGGGACTTACTTCCAATGGTTCAGGCCGACAGGACAAAGGCCTCAGGGGTTTGACAGAAAATGTCTCATGTCCCATCTTGCCATTTCAATGTGTAATAGTCACCTATGAAACCAGTACATCTGGGACAAATCTTAGTTTTAAAAGATTCACCACAGGTTTCTTTTAAAGCGGGAGTTGTGCTCCTGAATTTAAATGTTTATTTTTTTAAAGTTTAATTTCATGCTTAAAAAGTAAATAAATGGTAATGACTTAGTGACGTCTGGGACTAGCACCCCCCGGCAGCCAGAATGGTGAATGGGCTCGTCCGACCGTGCACCCTTCTCTTCCCTTGTGATAAGAATCTGTGGGTTTATCATTTCCTTGTCTTAAAAATTAGGTTTTCTGGCAGTAAAATAAGTAATTAAAATTAGCTTAAAATTTTATAAATTGCCTAAACAATAATGAATTTGTTTGTGTTGTCTATGAACTTTATTCGTAGTACATCATGATATATATTGTCTTCTCTCAGCATTATAAGAAGAAGAGAACTCCACACCATAGGTCACTGTGGTTCATAGATTTTCACTGCTGAATAACATCACATAGTGTGGTTATATCATACTTCACCCATTTTCATTGGCTAGGTCTTTGGGTTGGTTCTAGACTTTTTCCTTTTTTTTTGTTTTTTTTGAGATGGAGTTTTGCTCTTGTTGCCCAGGCTGGAGTGCAGTGGCATGATCTTGGCTCACCGCAACCTCTGCCTCCCGGGTTCAAGCGATTCTCCTGTCTCAGCCTCCCGAGTAGCTGGGACTACAGGCGCCCACCACCATGCCCAGCTAAAATTTTTGTATTTTTAGTAGAGATGGGGTTTCACTACGTTGGCCAAGCTGGTCTCGAACTCCTGACTTCGTGATCCACCTGCCTCAGCCTCCCAAAGTGCTGGGATTACGGGCATGAGTCTTTGCCCAGCCTAGACTTTTTGCTTTTACAAAAAATGTTGCTGTGTATATTCTTTCCCATCTCCTGGTGCAGACGTGGAAGTTTTTCTTAGGTTTGTACCCAGAAGTGCAATTGCTGGGACACAGTTGATGCAGGCAGACTGCCACATTGTTTCCAAAGTGCTTCTAGCGATTTACACTCTTGCCAGCAATGCATAAGAAATCTTGTTGGTCCACATTCTCACCAGTATAGGCTTTTCAGACTTCTGAACATGTCATGTGCCAGCTGAATACATCTCATTGCACTTTCGATTTGCATTTCCCTGATTCCTAATGAAATAGAATATTTCTATGTTTGTTGGCCTTTTGTATCTCTTCTTCCATGAAATGCCTATGCATGTTTTTTTTCTATTTTCCTATTAGGTTGTTTTCTCATTGATTTATCAGAGTTCTTCATGTAGTCTTGAGACTATTTCTCTCTTCTCCCACTTTGTAGTTTATATTTCACTTTCTTAAGGTTTATGGATTTAGGTTCCTAATTTTCATATAGTCAAACATGTTCATTACTTCTTTTTAAATTATTTTTGTGGCTTAAGGAGTCTTCCACTACCCCAAAGTCAAAAATATATTTACCTATATTTTCCACACAAAATTATATCTTTTTGTTGTTGTTGTTGTTGTTGTTTTTGAGACAGGGTCTCATCCTGTCACCCAGGCTGGAATGCAGTGGTGCAATCACAGTTCACTGCAGCTTTGAACTCTGGTTTCAAGCGATCCTCCCACCCCAGCCTCCTGAGTAACTGGGACTACAGGCGCACGCCACTACGCCTGGTTAATTTTTGTTTATTTTTGTAGAGTTGGGTGTCTCTCTATGTTGCACAGGCTGGTCTCAAACTCCTGGGCTCAAACAATCCTCCTGCCTTGGCCTCCCAAAGTGCTGGGATTATAGGCATGAGCCATGTGCCTGGCCCTGTAGTTTTTTTTTTTTTTTTAAAGAAACATTCAAGTCTTTAATCCACCTGGATTTAATTCCTGTGTATGAGAAATAGAGAACCAATATAATATTTTTCCAAGTACAAAACCACTTTATTGCAGCTCTCATGAATATTTTCTCATACACTTTTGTATTTCTTTCTTTAGAATTTTATAGTTAGGGATGGGCGCAGTGGCTCACGCCTGTAATCCAGCACTTTGGGAGCCCAAGGCGGGTGGATCACCAGAGGTCAGGAGTTCCAGACCAGCCTGGCCAACATGGTGAAACCCTGTCTCTATTAAGAATACAAAAATTAGCTGGGCATGGTGGTGAGTGCCTGTAATCCCAGCTACTCAGGAGACTGAGGCAGGAGAATCGCTTGAACCAAGGAGGTGGAGGTTGCAGTGAGCCGAGATTGTGCCATTGCACTCCAGCCTGGGTGAGAATGAGATTCTGTCTCAAAAAAAAAAAAAAGGTTTATAGTTTTAGCTTTTACATTTATGTTTATCGTTCCTTTTACGCATTTAAAAATTTATGTTTTTGATGCTATTAAAGTAACACTTTCATTTCAAAGTGTTCACTGCTACAACAGGTTCTGTATACTGACCCTGTATCCTGTGATCTAGTTGAACTCACTTGTTACTTCTATAGCTTCTTTCGTAGAATTTCCTTAGGATTTTCTATGTATACAATCATGCTATCTCTAATTCTTCCTTTCCTTCCTTTTATTTCCTTTTCTTGTCATCTGGCACTGTCTAGGGCCTCCAGGACAACGCTGGGAATACGTACTGAACGGACACCTCGCCTTGTGCGGATTCCAGGCGGAGTCTCACCACTGAGTACGCTGGGAGCTGAGGTTTTTCATGGATATCCTTTATCACGTTGAGGAAATTATCTTCTACTCTTAGTTTACTAAGAATTTTAAATCATAGTTGAATTTGTCAAATAATTTCCTGCATCTATTGAGATATACAGTTTTCTCTTTCATCTCCTAATATGATGAAGTACATTGATTGACATTAAATGTTAGACCAACCTGTGTCCTTGAGAAAAGTCCCACTTGGTCATGGCTGTATTACCCTGTTATGTAGTACCGAGCTTGACTTAGTGATATTTTGTTTGAATTGTTGCGTCTATGTTCTTGAGAGATGCTAGTCTGTAACTTCAAATTTTGTAGTGTCTGTGTCTGGTTTTGGTATCAAGGTGAGTTGAGAAGTTATCAAATGAGCTGGGTATCAGTTGAGTTTGGTATCAAATGATAAGTGTTCTTCCCTCCTACATTTTCTAAAAAAAAATGTAGCTCTTTCTAAAAGAGGTTGTACAAAGTTGGTATCATTCCTTTCTTAAACATTTGGTAGAATTCATCCCTGACGCAATCTGATACAGCTGTTCTGAGGAAGGTTTTTAATTACAAATTAAATGTAACAGATATAAGGCTGTATATGTTTTCTATTATTCTCGTGTCAGTTCTGGTAATTTGTCTTTCAGGGTGTCCGTTTCCTTTGAATTGTCAGATACATTGGCCTAGAATTGCTCATCGTGTTCTCTTGTCCTTGAAGTACCGGTAGGATCTTTAATGTTTAAAGGACCCCACTTTAAACAGGAGGTAGGATCTCCTTTTTCATTCTGATCTTGCTAGATTTCTCTTCTTTTCTTGATCAGTCTAGCTAGGGTTTATCAATGTTAATGATTTTTTTTTTTTTTTTTTTTTGAGACAGAGTCTTGCTGTGTCACCCAGGCTGGAGTGCAGTGACGTGATCTCGGCTCACTGCAAGCTCTGCCTCCTGGGTTCACACCATTCTCCTGCCTCAGCCTCCCGAGTAGCTGGGACTACAGGCGCCCGCCACCACGCCCGGCTAATTTTTTTTTGTATTTTTAGTAGAGACGGGGTTTCACCGTGTTAGCCAGGATGGTCTCCATCTCCTGACCTCGTGATCCGCCCACCTCGGCCTCCCAAAGTGCTGGGATTACAGGTGTGAGCCACTGTGCCCGGCCCAATTTTAATGATCTTTTCAAGGAAACAGCTTTTGGCTTCATTTATCTTTCTCTGTATCTGTTTTATAATTACATTTTCTAATTGTTGGTTGCTGATACGTAAGCACATAATTAATTTTGTTGTAATCTATATCGACTAAACATGTTACATTTTATTAGGCTTTTCAAAGAACTAATTTTGGCTTGTCCTTTCTTTTGTATCTTGGATCTCTACTTTATTAATTATGGCTTTTACCTTTATTCCTCTTTCCTTCTACTTTTTTCAGCATCATTTGGTATTTTTTTTCCTAACTTCTGAAGTCAGATATTTAATTAATCAAGTTTGAAATTTTCTTCTTTTCTAACATTGGTATTAATGTCAGTTTCTTAATTTTTGCTTTATATTGACATTATTGTATTAGATGCTTGAATATTTATAATAATTGTATCTTCTTCATGAACGGAACCAATTATCATTGAGAGACATCCTCTCATTCTTAATGCTTTTTGTCTTATAATTTTTTTTGATCGTAATATAGTTAATACGCCAGCTTTATTTTGATTTGTATACACCTATTTTTTCCCTTCACTTTCATTCTTTGTATAGTCTTATGTTTTAGGAATGTCTCTTATAAGAGTGCTAGCTTGTTTTATACCACATCTGGCAATCTCTCACCTGAATAGTCCATTCATATTTGTATTTTTTCTATCATAATTCTTTCCAATCTTAATATTTGCCATGTTTTTCTGATTACTTTTTTCTCCTTTTTGGATAGTGACACACGTTACCATGAAATCTGATAACTCTCCCTTCTCTTAACTGGGTTTATCTTATTATCTTACTTCTTTCAGAAAAGGACACTTTTTTTGCTAAGTCTCTGAAGCTGTGTTTGTATGAGAATATATTTTTTATGGTATCACATTTGAATAACGATTTGACTGGATAAAGATTTTTAGGTATTAAGTTTATTTCTTAATTTTTAATTTTTTAGAGACAGGGTCTCGCTGTCCCCCAGGCTGGAGGGCAGTGGCATGATCATAGCTCACTACAGCCTCCAATTCCTGGGCTCAAGTGACCTCTCACCTCAGCCTCTTGAGTAGCTGGGACTACAGAAGCATGCACCATGCCTGGCTCATTTTTAAAGTTTTTTGTAGAGTTGGGGTCTTGCTATGTTGCCCAGACTGGTCTTGAACTCCTGGCCTCAAATGATCGTCTTACCTTGGCCTCCCAAAGTGCTGGGATTATAGGTGTGAGCCACTGCGTATGGCCTATTTTTATATATATATATATATTTTGAGATGGAGTTTTGCTTGTTGCCCAGGCTGGAGTGCAATGGTGCAATCTTGGCCCATTGCAACCTCCGCCTCCCAGGTTCAAGCAATTCTCCTGCTTCAGCCTCCTGAGTAGCTGAGATTACAGGTGTCTGTCACCACGCCCAGCTAATTTTTGTATTTTTAATAGAGATAGGGTTTCACCATGTTGGCCAGGCTGGTCTCAAACTCCTGACCTCAAGTGATCCTCCCACCTTAGCCTCCCAAAGTGCTAGAATTACAGGTGTGAGCCACCGCACCCAACCTATTTCAATATTACTGTTTGGGATTTGCTGAGCTTTTTGAATTTGTGGGTTGATGTATTTCTTTGTTTTTAGAAAATATCCAATTATTATCTCTTCAAATATTCTTTTGCCCATTCTGTCCTCTATTTCTGGGACTTCAATTATGTGCTTGTTTGCCTGTTTGATATTGTCCCACAGATCTCCGATGCTGTTTTTTAAAAAATTCACATATTCGGCCGGGCGCGGTGGCTCACGCCTGTAATCCCAGCACTGTGGGAGGCCGAGGCGGGCGGATCACGAGGTCAGGAGATCGAGCCTATCCTGGTTAACACAGTGAAACCCTGTCTCTACTAAAAATACAAAAAAATTAGCCGGGCGTGGTGGCGGGCACCTGTAGTCCCAGCTACTTGGGAGGCTGAGGCAGGAGAATGGCGTGAACCCAGGAGGCGGAGCTTGCAGTGAGCTGAGATTACGCCACTGCACTCCAGCCTGGAAGACAGAGCGAGACTCCGTCTCAAAAAAATAAAATAAAATAAAAATTCACTTATTCAGAATTCCTAATTCATTTTTATTTTTTCTCTCTGATCTGTAGTTCAGATAACTTTGTTGTCCTGTCTTTGAGTTCTATGGTTTTTTTCTTCCATTGTATCCATTTTGTTGTATCCATTTTGTTAAGCCTATCCAATTTATTCATTTCCGCTGGGCACAGTGGTTCACGCCTGTAATCCCAGCAGCTTGGGAGGCAGAGGCAGGAGGATCTCTTGAGCTCAGGAGTTCAAGACCAACCTGGGCAACACCATGAGATCCTGTTTCTACAAAAATAAATAACAAATAAAACCATTCATTTCGGATATATTTTCAGTTCTAGATTCTCTATTTTGTTACTTTTTTTCTCTGATCAAATTCTCTATTCTCTCAATCATTCTGCCTCTCTTTTCCTTTTTAACATAAAGAAAATTTTAATGGAATTTTAAAGTCTTTGTCTAAATTCCAACACTTGGGTGATCCGTAAGGTCTTTTTCTATTGATTGTTTCTTCTTTAGATTATGTGTCATAATTTCTTGCTTCTTAGACATAGTGTGTATAAGAACAGTGGAAATCAAAGTAGAAAATTTCACACTAGGATGAACATACTGTATTCTCTACTAGGTAGCAAGGTTGAGTAGCTGACCTGTGGTATCATTAGGAGTTGAGCTGGGTTGGGGCTAGAGCAGTTTTAAGTAGTTTCAGCTCAAGATTGGTTTTAAACGCTTGAGGATTTGAACAGGCCTCTCCCCCCGGGGGGACTTGGAATCTAATCCTTGTGAGACTATCAAATCTTCTGCTTTACAGACCAGCCCCTGGCTTCTCATGGATTTGTAATGATCCTGTGGGTGAGACCTGGTAGGTGCTGAGAACTTGCTCTCTGTATTTGTGGCTTCTCTTGATTTCAATGCATTGTGCTTGCCCCTGCAGCATGACAAGTTTGGCTGGAGGATGAAAGCAGCCAACAGCCTCAACTTCTCTGCATCCTCAACTCTTTGATAGGTTAAAAGATAGGATTTCATAGGCTTCATGGTGTTCCTTTAACATTACAGTGACAGTGGTGGTATTTTGTGACTGTCTACATCCTAACCAAATGGATCTCTTCAGTATTTAACAAAATTCACTATCTTATGTCTGATATTTGCTGTTGAGAAGTTTGATGTCAAGCTGATTCTTGTTCCTTTGTACATGACCTGTTTTTCTCTCTGGAAGTTAAAACTTTTTCTGTTTGTCTAGGATATTCTCGTATTTTACTATGATGTGTCTGGTGTTTGTTTCCCCTTTGCTCCTGTTTGATGTTCTGTGGCCCTTTTAATCTGCTGTTCATCTGGAACTCTGGGAATTTAACTCCCTAGCCACTTACGCTTTACAGTTTTGTTTTCTCTTCTTCTTGGGCTCTGATTATCTCAGCTTTAGCACACCTTCTACCCTCTATAGCACCAATATTTTCTCTTTTTTTTTTTGAGACAGAGTCTTACTCTATCACCCAGGCAGGAGTTCAGTGGCATGATCTCGCCTCACTGCAACCTCTGCCTCCCAGGCTCAAGCGATTCTCCTGCCTCAGCCTCCCGAGTAGCTGGGATTACAGGCATGCACCACTACACCCAGCTAGTTTTTGTATTTTTAGTAGGGACGGAGTGTCACTATGTTGGCCAGGCTGGTCTCGAACTCCTGACTTCAGGTGATCCACCTGCCTCGGCCTCTCAAAGTGTTGGGATTACAGGTGTGAGCCACAGCGCCTGGCCCCAACATTTTCTTTTTTATTTATTTATCTTTCCCTGCTTCTTTCTGGAAAAGTTCTTCAAGCTGATCTTTCAACTCACTCTTCATCTGCATCCATTTATAAATTATGTCTGTTATTTCAACTATTATAGTTTTTAATCTGCTTATTCCCACTTTGTTTTAAAAATAATTTATCGATCCTGTTTTGGATGGCCAATGCCATGTTTACTTTGTAAATTTGTCACAGTTGTTTTATACCGTTAATCCACTTTCTTTTTTTGTATGAGATGGGGTCTTGCTCTGCCACCCAGGCTGGAGTACAGTGGCAGGCTCATGGCTCACTGCAGCCTTGACCTCCCAGGCTCAAGTGATCTCCTGCCTCAGCCTCCGGAGTAGCTGGGACTACAGGCATGTGCCACCACGCCCGGCTAATTTTAAAATTTTTTTGTAGAGATGAGGTCTCCCTATGTTGCCCTTGCTGGTCTTGAACTCCTGTGTTAGTCTGTCTTCTGCACTTCTGCTTCCATTGTACATATTTTCTGGACTTTTATTATTGTTTTCTGAGGCAATCGTACTTTTCAGGTGTCTCAATATCCTGGCTGGTTGCTCATATTCTCTGAGGATATCGGCTTCTCATCTGGCAACATATGGGGGGGAAGTAGCACTGGGAGCGGGGGTCGTCTCCAAGACAGTCAGGAGCTCACCCTGGGGCTTGAAATCCCAGAAGGAAAGGAGGGATGCTTGAAGCCAGGTGTTCCCAGAACCCTTCGCCTGAGGCCACGCAGGTTGGCCTTGGCTTTGCGGGGCATGTGGGGGACAGCGATGGGCTTATGTGCCCCACTCAAATCTGGGTGCTGTCACCCACTGTTCCTAAGCTTGTTTTAAAATCCTTGCTTCGTAAAAACTAGCTCACATCATGCAGACTTTCTGATGGACAGTTTGGACTCCTCTGGCGTAATGCGATGCACCTGCAGGGTGTTAATGTCCCTACTTCTCCAGGGGCTTCGGTCAGAAGGGGCCATGTGTCTAGGCTGTGCACCCCCAGCTCCCAAGCCAGACAGGGGTGGGACCTCGGTGGCAATGCTCTCTGGAGCAGCACTCCTCAAATGGCTGCAGGGGGAAGGGGGATCTTGTTCTGATTCCACAAGTCTTCAAGGGGCCAGGAGTAAGAGGTGGGTCCTGAACCCATATCTGGCTCTTTAGGACTCTGCCCCTGGGCTACCTCTTGGCCTCAGCTACTGTATCTGCAGAGTGGGTATTTGGCTGTTTGATCCCCTGCTCTGGGCTGCTCTGAGGACGAGGAAGCCTTTAGTGAATGGCCCAGAGCAAAGCTGACTGATCATCACCACTGTCACCCCAAAGTCCACATTCACAGACAGGAGACTGAGGGGAAGAGGGGCAGGACCAGGTCAGAGCTGGGCATCCAGGCTTGGGCCTGCAGCCCCTGTGCTCCTCCACATGGCCAGGGTGAGGAGGGTGTGGGCCCCACCTGCCCCACCCCAAGGGCCCACAGAATCACCGAGGCACTGGGGAGGCTCGCTCCAGACACCGTGTGGCTGGCAGACCCGGACACGGCTGGGGGCGCTCAGGCTGTAGCCGCGGTCACATGCATACAGGGCCACTGCGCCCAGCCGCGTGCCATTGAAGCGCAGTGTGGCGTGCTTCACCTCCTCCGGGGGGCCGCAGTCCACCTCTGCAAGGCACAGCAGCCTGTCTCGCAGGGTCCTGTGCCTTCCTGGCCCCTCCCCACCGCTCTGCCTCTGCCCGACCCGGCTGCAGGGCCCAGGGATGTCCTGCTCCCACACTGCCCTTCGCCGGGGAAAGGTGCCTTGACTTCTGGGGCCTGGTTGCCGTGATACGTGTTTCCTTCTTCCCATTCCTGCCTTGCCCAGCTCTGCAGGGATTAGCAAGAAATCCCCACTTGACTCCCCCCGGCCATCTCACCTGCCTGGCACTGGCGTCCCATGTACCCTGCTTGGCCCCCCTGGCCCTCTCACCTGCCTGGCACCAGCATCCCATGTACCCTGCTTGGCCCCCCCGGCCCTCTCACCTGCCTGGCACCGGCGTCCCATGTACCCTGCTTGGCAGTGGCAGAAGAAATCCGTGCCTCGGTCCTCGCAGGTGCCCCCATTCACACACGGGCTCCGGAAGCAGGGGGAGGGGGCTGCCAGAATGCAGGAGGGTCCTGGCCACTGTGTCTTCCCTGAAGGCTCTCGACTGCATGGGGCATCCCGCCTCCTGCACCCAACTCCACCTCCTGCGCCTCCAGGGCCTGGACCAGCTCTGCCCACGTGCCTGTTTTCACATCTACAGAGAGGGTTCACCCCTGGCCGCCCTAGCCTGGCCTCCCACCCACCTTACCTATCTCGCAGTGCCTCCCGGAGAAGCCTGGGGGACAGTCACATTTGTATTTGCCAATGTAGTGGAAGCAGGTGCCGCCGTTGTGACAGGGGCCAGAGGCACACGAGTCTGGCTTCCCTGGAAACAGAAGCCAGGTCAAGGGTCACAGCCCACTGCCCTTCCCAGGTTCCCCAACATCCCAGAGCTGGAGCCTCTTCATGAGAAGCAGACCCACAGCTGGCAGGGAGGGTGCATCAGGGCTGGCCCATCGTTCCTGCCCTCCCCCCTGCCCCTGGGGGCCGCACCGATCTCACAGTGCCTCCCAGTGAAGCGGTAGGGGCAGCTGCAGTGGTACTCGCCGCCCGCCTCCTTGCACGTGCCCCCGTTCCGGCAGGGCCCTGAGCTGCACAGGTGTGGCCGGGCTGTGTGGAAGGACAGAGAGGCAGATGAACGGGGCCAGGCTGCTGGCCCCACAGAGCCACTATACCCTCCTGGCATCTCCTCAGTCCTCTGGTGCTGGTGGGGCCTTCTCGACTAAGCCCTGGGGCCCGGCCGCAGCGGGGGCCAAGCAGGTCCGCACACATAGTGGGGGCTGGGGTGGGGCTTGCAGGCCGGAGACCCCAACTCAGTCACAGGTGGGCCCTTCCTGTGGAGAACTGGCGCCAACACTGCAGCAGACGCAGCACTCCCTCCCTCCTGCACACGGGCATTCCCCATCTGACAGGAAGCGGCTGAGTCTCATCTCCCGTGACATCAGGGTCCCCAGCAGTCAATCTGGATTTCTGTGTGTTCTGTACCTGCATTGGCATTGCCACATTTTCCCTGAGTCCTAACAGTTCCTGGGCCCCCGAGGAGCTCAGATGGTTGGGCCTGTGCTTGAGGCAAGCACATATTTAAAGGTGTCTGCTAAACCAAGCACATCTATCCTGCCACCTTGACAATCACACTGTCAAAGGTCCAGTGAGGAGCACCAAATCCTTGGACCCCTGGGTGTTCTGAGTGGCGGGAGGGGCCTGCCCTACTGGGCTCACTCCTCTCCTGCCAGCCCTCCCACACTGCACGTCCAAGCTCTGGCTGCCCCATCCCTGAGGACAGCCATCCTTGTCCCTTCTGTACTCCCTTTAGGGTCAGAGGTGTCCACATTGGTGGCCCATGTGCTCACGGAAGCTGGGATGCTAGGGGAGGGCTGTGCAGTTCTGGGGCAGGCACAGAACCTTTAGGGCAGGGACACTGGGTACTGGCAGTCTGGCCTAGTGAGGAGATGTGGGCGCTGGTAGGACCCCTCTTGGGTGCAGTGGACTTCATACCACTGGCAGGTGTGAGCTGGAGGAGGGCCAGAGTCAGCTCTGGGCAGGGCCCATGCGGGGCCTCAGGGTGGTCCTAGGAGTGTGTTGAGAGAAAAAGACCTCGTCAGAGCTTGCAAAGAACCAAGCAGTTGGGGTCTTCTCTTTGGAAACCTGCTCTACCTCTGCTGCAGGGGTCGGGGGAGCTATGGGGTACAGGGCTCAGACTTCAGGGTCTTTCCCTCAGGGACAAGGAACAGAGCAGGGGAGGGGCCATGGAAGGCTCCACACCAGTCCAGGCTGTGGGGGTGCCTGGGGCTGAGCCCCTGGAGAGGTGCCAGGCCACTCTGCGGTCAGGCAGCCCCCTCTGGGCACTGGCCACTGAGATGCCAAACAGGTCTGGGGGTCACTGATGGGAGTCCCGACTGTTGCTTCAAACTGCACGAAGGGACGGTCCTGGGTGGGGCCTGGGGGGGACAGCTACGCCTGCAATGTGCTTACAGAAGGACACTTCTATTCTCAAGCGACTAAACGTAATGAAATTCGACATTTTTCATGCTGAATTAGATTGCAAAATCCTAGGAAATTTTTAAAATAAAATTTGATATAATGATTCTAAAATCTATTTGGAAAAATGCTGAGCAGGCAATGAAGCCTATTTTCAGAAGAGCAAGGTAATGACCAGCAGGCCTGGCACTGGTGCAGATCAGAACCGTCCAGACAGTGAGGTGCTCACCTCTAAACACACAGAACAGAGCAGCACATCAGGCAAGGCTCTAGACGAGGTCCAGCAATTCGCGAAACAAAGAGAGACTAGCAGAGAAGCAGGACCGCGGCCCGCGGGCGCTCTCCAGGGTGCTGACGCCAGCCCGGACGCCCCTGCCCGCCATACCTTTCTCGCAGTGCTTGCCGTGGAACCCGCGCGGGCACTCGCAGGTGTAGGAGTCGTCATGGGCATCGCAGGAGCCTCCGTTGAAGCAGGGGTCTGAGTCGCAGGGTGATGGCACGGCTGGGGGCGGGGGGCAGAGGGTGGTCCTGGAGCCTATGCCGCATCCGTGCGGGCGGCAAGAGGCTGGCGGGCACCTTGCCTGCCAGGGTTACCCTGACATCCTGTCTGGAATCAAGGCCACTTAGAATACACTCTGTGGGCATCTTGATTCCTCAGAGTGGGCTCTAAGGCCCCTCCCTGGAATTTCTCTTTTTCTCGATTTTAGCAGAACTCACCCTTCCTTCTACGAGGTAGGACTGAGCTGTGATACAGAAATGCCTTCCTGTCATCACTGCCAGCATCACGTCATTATTCTGTATAATTATACATGATGCAAGTGATTAACCATCTATATACTAACAAACGTATAGTAGTGATATATATAATTACACATGCCTAATTATGTATGCATTCAGTATTTTAATAGCTTGCGCTGGGGCTTAGGGAAGATACCACATGGTGTTTGTACACTTGCAGAAGTGCTTTTCCACCTGTGAGCTTACTCCACTGGGGAAGAGGGGATGTCCAGCCCCATATTACAGGAAGGCTATTGAGAGAGGCTTTCCCAGGTGCCAGCTCTCCTGAGAGTCAGAAGGGAAGAAGGGACTCTGGCCTCTGCCTGCCTCACCCACCACTTTCCCCCTGGCTTCTGTCCAGGCCCCCAGCCCAGCAGGCTCGTCCCCGAGCTACTCACAGTGGCTGGCATTGTGGTCAGTGTGGCAGACGCAGAGGTAGCTCCCGCCGTGCTCCATGCAGTAGCCCCCGTCTGGGCACTGTGTGTTCATGTTACAGGGCATGGCTGTGATTTCTGGAGAGAAAGGAGGAAGCCCCATCCCATATTCCAGTATCTTCCAGCAGACCTCGAGTCCTTGTCCAGGATGGGGCTTCCCAAGACCCAGTGGCCCCAACAGGTTCAGGCACTCTTGTGGCCAGGCCCTTCTGGAGGGGGGTAGAACCAACGGTGGACAGTCTGGACCTGTGGACACCAGCCCAAGCCACCATTCATTTCCCGGTTATGAGGATGCTCAGGTACAGGGCAGGAAGGGTGCCCTGGGCACCTACCAAATTCACAGAGAAGCCCAAAGAATCCCGGGGGGCACTGGCAGAGGGTGGTATTGGCGCCCAGGCATCTGCCTCCGTTGCGGCACTCACAGTCATCGGGGACTCCTGCCACGAAGAGAGGGAGGAGCCTCCCATGTGGGGGCGCAGAAAGATGGCACCCTCGCTCCAGACCCTGCCCTGCTCCTGGCCAACTTCCCATACAAATTGCAGTGGATGCGCACTCACACGTTTCTTCTCAGGGCGTTTCCTGCATGCACCCACAGGAAGGCCCTCCCTGGGTCTCCTGCCCCAGCCCTAAAACGGCAGCCCTTGCAGCCCAGACGCACTCTCCCTGCAGTCCAGGCCCATGAAGCCTTCGGGGCACTCGCACACGTAGCCCTGGTCTGCTTCCACACAGGTGCCCCCATTATGGCAAGGGGCCGAGAGGCAGGCGTCTCCTGCAAGAAAGACAGCAGTCACCAGCGGCCACACAGGGAGTGTGGGGAGAGTGGTCTCCCCGCCCAGCTCCAATGGCACCTTTGGGTTTTCACCTCTGTTCTCATTCCCAAGTGGGATTTAAGCCAGAAGCTTATTTCTGGAAATGGATTTGTAGCTGCGCTGCACCCCATGGAGCTCAGCATCTCCCAGCTCCTCCCTTGGACAGAACAAGAAGCACCAGAGAAACCACCCGGGATTGGAGAGAACAAGAAGCACCGGAGAAGCCACCCGGGATTGGACAGAACGAGAAGCACCGGAGAAGCCACCCGGGATTGGACAGAACAAGAAGCACCGGAGAAGCCACCCGGGATTGGACAGAACAAGAAGCACCGGAGAAGCCACCCAGGATTGGACAGAACAAGAAGCACCAGAGAAGCCACCCAGGGGCCAGAGGCCTCCAAACGTTTCTGGTCAGGCATCCCTATCAGCGAAGTATTTGGGATTTTCCAGGTATCTTTCTGCTGATCTCTAGTTTAATTTTGCTACGGTCAGAAAACAGAACCCTTTTCAATGTATTGGGCCTTACTTATGGCCCACAATGTGGCCTATGATGGCCACGAGCTCTTGAGAAAAATGTGAGCACTCTATAAATGCCAAGCAGGCCAAGCCCAAGTCTTCTCTAGCTTTACTGATTCCCTGTGTACATGTTCTATGAACTGCTGAGAGGGGAGTGTCGAAATCTCCATCAGTAATTATGGACCTATTTCTCCTTGCAGTTCAGTCAGCTTTTGCTTTATGTGAATAGGTGTTAATAGGTACAAGCATATCTAGAGTTATGTCTTCTGGATGAATTGACCCCTTTATCATTGTAAGAGGTCCCTCCTAATTCCCAGCAGTATTCCCTAAAGTTTAATTTATTCGATATTAATATAGCCACTGCAGCATTATCTTGATTAGTGTTTACCTAATCTTACTTTTTTTTTTTTTTTTTTTGACAGTCTTGCTGTCTTGCCAGGCTGGAGTGCAGTGGCGTGATCTCGGCTCACTGCAACCTCCAACTCCCTGGTTCAAGCGATTCTCCTGCCTCAGCCTCCTGAGTAGCTGGGATTACAAGCACGCGCTACCACGCCCAGCTCATTTTTGTATTTTCAGCAGAGATGGGGTTTCGCTGTGCTGGCCAGGATGGTCTTGATCTCCTGACCTCGTGATCCGCCCGCCTTGGCCTCCCAAAGTGCTGGGATTACAGGGGTGAGCCACCGCGCCAGCTACTTTTTGGTTTTTAAAGATGTTCAATTTCTTCATGTGCTTTCAAATGTGTCTTTGTAAATTAGTATACAGTAAAATTGACTTTTGTTCACCACATCTCTATGAATTTTAACACATATATAGATTTGTTTAACCCCCACCACAATCAGGATACACAACATTCCATCTCCCTAAAAGACTTCTTTGGTCTCTCTCTTCAGGGTCACAGAGCTCCTGTTACCCCTCAGTCCCTGGCAACTACTGATTTGTTCATTACTATAGTTTTGTTTTACGAAGAATGCCATTTAGTGGAACCATAGAGGATATAATCTTTGAGACCAGCTTCTTTCACTCAGCTTAATACCTCTGAGATCCATCTAAGTTGTCATATGTATCTATAATTGGTCCTTTTTATGACGGAGTAGTATTCCACCATACAGAGGTTCCACAATTTGTCCATCCATTCACCCAGTGAAGGGTATTTGGGTTTTGGAGTTTGGTGATTATAAATAGAAATAATATAAACATTTGTATATGGATTTGTGTGTAAACATACGTTTTCATCTCTTTAGAGTTAATACCAAGGAGTGGGATTGCTGGGTCATATTATAAGCATATACTTAACCTTATAAAAAGCCTGCCAAACTGTTTTCAGAGTGGCTGAACCATTTTGCATTTCCACTAAAAATGTGTGAGAGTTTCAGTTGCTCTGTATCTACACCAGGTCAGTATTATTATTTTTAGACATTCTAATGAGCTTGTTGTGATTTCTTGTAGTGGCTTTTATTTGCATTTCACTAATGGCTTATATTAATGACAAGAATATTTTTCCATCTGTTTATTCACCTCCATATATATATCTTTTGTGGCCAAGTGTCCGTTCAAGTCTTTTGTCCATTTTTAAAATTGGGTTGTTTGTTTTCTCACAGTTGAGATTTGAGAATTCTTGGTGTATTCTGATCACAAGTCCTTTGTTGGGTATGAGTTTTGCAAACATTTTCTCCTGGTCTGTAGCTTGTCTTTTTATTCTTTTAACCATGTCTTTCACAAAGCAAAAGTTTTAAATTTTGATGAAGTCTAATTTATCTTTTTTTTTTTTTTAATGAATCATGCTTTTGCTGCTAAGAACACTTTGCTTAAGACCAGGTCATAAAGATTTTTTTTTTTTTTTTTTGCCTATGTTTTCTTCTAAAAATCTTATAGTTTATGTTTTTCCATTTAGGTTTATGATCCATTTTGAGTTAATCTTTGTATAAGGTGTGAGGTTTAAGTTGAGGGTTTTTTTTTATACATATAAGGATATCTAATTGTTTCAACCCCATTTGTTGAAAAGATTATCCTTTCTTCATTGGATTAACATCATTTTCGAAAATTAATTGGCCATATTTGTTTGGGTTTAATTCTGAATTTCCACTCCTGTTTCATTGATCCATGTGTCAGTCCCTTTGCCAATATCACACTGAATTGATCACTGTGGCTTTACTGTAAATCTTAATACTCAGTAGTGTGATTCCTCAAAATTTATTCTTCATCAAAATTGTTTTGGTTTTCTAAATTCTTTTTCTTGCCATATAAATTTTAGAAGCAGTTTGTCTACATTTACAAAAGATTCTGCTGAGACCTCTGTTGGAATCATGTTAAATCTATAGATCAATTTAGAGAGCACTGCCATATTTACTATGTTGAGTCTTCTAATCCATGAACATGGTATGTCTGTCCATTTACTTGACCGTGATTTCTTTCATCAGCACTTTGTAGTTTTTCAGCATGCAAATTCTCTCATGTTTTAGTAGATTTATACTAAAGTCTTTCAACTTTAGAGGAGCTATTACAAGGTATTGTCAATACAACTTAGATCAGATTACACAGATTCCTCCAACTTGGGGGAGCTCAGGAGTTCATAAATAACTTTATGGAGTTGCTGTCCTGAGATTCACCCTCCAGTTTCCCCAGTACTTTCCAGTTTTCTGGGGCTACCTTTTTCAGTCCTCTGGCAAAAACGCTGCGGCTTTTATTTCCCTACCTTGCCACTTTTATTGCCACCTGATTAGACTTTTATAACGATAGCATTCATGGCTGGGACCAAGTAATGGGACGACAGACACAGGGAAAAACAACAGGAAAGGGAAAAACAACACCCAACCCCTTTGAAACCACAGCACCCTCAACTGGAGAGGGAGGTTTCTTCCCTCGCAGTTTAAGACACTTGAGGATTCCCCAGCTTCTGCACTGTCAGCCCTGCTTCTTAAGCCGGACTAGAGGGCTTCTCCTGGAGCACTCTTTCTGTCCATGTGGATGCTCACTTCTGGTTTTGAGGTGGCGCTGAGTCCTGGCTGGGGGGGTACCAAAGTAAAAAACAAAAAATGGTAAACTCACCACTGGTTTGGTGGCACTTCGAAGCCTGGTCTTCTTCCCCAATCCACCTGCTACTATCTACTTTTCAGAGTCCTCTGATAGCTACTCCATGCATTCTGTCCAGGATTGTAGCTGTATTCAGTGGGGGAGAGACAGGGGTAGACTGTGCTTACTCTATCTTTCTCAGAACCAGAAACCCATTCTATTACTTTACAATTATCTGTGTCTTTATACTTAGAGTGGGTTCTTGTGATAGCATATAGTTGGGTATTGCTTTTCAATTCAATTTGACAATCTTTGCCTTTTAATTTGTATGTTTAATCATTTTACATTTTAATGTAACTACTAATATGACTAGACTGAACCTATCATCTTGCTATCGGCTTTTATTTGTCCCACTTCTTTCTTTTTTTCCTCCCTTCCTGTCTTCTGGATTGAGTATTTTTAGGATTCAATTTCTATCTCCACAATTGGTTTATTAGCTATAATTCTTTATTATTATTTTTCACTTGTTTTGGGTTTACAATGTATATCTTTTACTTACACAGCCTACCTTCAAACAATATTATACCACTTTATATAATATAGAGACCTTACAATATTATACTTTTATTTCTGCCTATCTTTTACATTGGAGTTGGTAAACTATAACCCACAGACCAAATCTTGCCTGCCATCAATTTTTAAAAGCACAGTTTTATTGGAACACAGCCATACCTATTCATTTATGTATTGTCTATGGCTGGCTGCTTTCACATTACAATGGTAGAGTTGAATTGTGATAGAGACGATATGGCTCACAAAGCCAAAAGTATTTACTTTCTGGCCCTTTACAGAAAAAGTTTACACAGCTTGGTTTATGTTATTGGAGTCATCTATTTTATTTCTGCATATAAGTTTTATTATTTTATTTTAAAAATTATCTTTAAAGGGATTAAAAAGTCTTCAACCCACATATTTATCATTTTTAACACTCTTCATTCTTTTGCGTAGATCCAGATTTTCCCTTGGTACCAGTTTTTTTTTGCTTTTGACTAAATAATTTCCTTTAACATTTTTTTGTAATGCAGGTATGGTGATCATGAATGCTCTTCGTTTTTGTTTGTGTAAAAAAGTCTTTATTTCAACTTAACTTTTGAAATGTAGTTTTGCTGGTAATACCGTACACTAGGTTGTATTGTATTACCACCAACACTAGGTTGATGGTTTTTTCTTTCAGTACTTTGAAGGTGTTACTCCAGTGTCTCCTGGCTTGCATTGTTTTTGATGAGAAGTCTGTGTCATTCTTGTTTCTCTGTATGTAATGTGGCTTTTTCCTCTGGCTGTTTTTGAGGTTTTTTATCATTAGTTTTCAGCAATTTGATTATGGTATGGCTTTGCGTGGTTTTCTTCATGCTTTCCTTGGAAATGTGGGTTTTAGTTTTCATCAAATTTGGAAAATGTTTGGGTATTATTTCTTCACATACTTTTTCTATAACACTCCTTTCCACACCCATCTCCATCCTCCTTCGCAGACTCCAGATACGCGGATCCTAGGCTGCTTAATATTGTTCTCCATCCTCCTTCACAGACTCCAGATACGTGGATCCTAGGCTGTTTGATACTGTTCTCCATCCTCCTTTGCAGACTCCAGATACGTGGATCCTAGGCTGTTTGATACCGTTCTCTACCCTCCTTCACAGACTCCAGATACGTGGATCCTAGGCTGTTTGATATCGTTCTCTACCCTCCTTCACAGACTCCAGATACGTGGATCCTAGGCTGTTTGATACTGTTCTCCACCCTCCTCCACAGACTCCAGATACGCGGATCCTAGGCTGCTTAATATTGTTCTCCATCCTCCTTCGCAGACTCCAGATACGCGGATCCTAGGCTGTTTGATACTGTTCTCCATCCTCCTCCACAGACTCCACATACGTGGACCCTATTACCCTAATATTGTTCTGCAGGTTGCTGAAGATCTCTCCTTTTTCTTTTAGTCTTACTCTCTCTGTGATGCATGCTGAATTGTTTCTGTTTCACTCTTCAGGTTCATTGATCTTTCCTTCTGCAATATCCAACCTGCTGTATATACTATTTGGTGTATTTTAAAAACTCACATATATTTTTCATCTCTACAAGTTTTTAAAAATACCTTCTACTTCTCATTAGGTTTTTTCCCCTCAACAATCTTGATTATAGGAGCATATTCATAATAGATAAACATTTGTATCTGCTAATTCTGTCATTTCTGGTGCCTGTTTCTATTGATCTATTTTTCTCCTGGCTGTGAGTTATATGTTACTTCTTTGTAGACCTGATAATTTCTGACTGGGTATTTTGGAGTTCTGGATTCTGTTATATTACTGACATACTCCTGCTGAGGAGTATAGGATTTTATTCTGGCACATGGCTCAATGACTTAGGATCAGTTTGATCCTTTTAAGCTTTCTTTAAGATTTGTTAGGGCAGGTCGACATTAGTCTTTAGTTCAGCACTACTAAAGTGATGCCCCGCTGAGGACTCTATGCAATAGATTCCCAGCCCTGTTTGAGCTCCAGGAAGTGTCTGACTTACTGCTTTCTAGTGGTTCTTTCCCCAGCCTTGCAGATTTCATCCTGAGCCCGATAATAAGAAGCTAAAATTCAGTGAGGTCTCCTCTTGATCTCATGCTCCCTCCTGCCTCAGGAGCACCATCTTGTAGCCACTGAACTTGGATCTTTGTCTCCTCAATTCAGAGGGACTGCTGGACTCTCAGTTCCTTCTCCCAGCACAGTGGCGTGGAAACTGCCCCAGGCAGAATCTGGGGCAATTGTAGGGCTCACCTCATTTGATTTCCTTTTCTCCGGGGTGACAGGCTTGTGCTGCCTGTTGTCCAATGGCTGAAAAAGGGGTTTCACAGATTTTGTCTGTTTTTCTAGGTGTTGACGGTGAGAGGGAAATTCCAAGAGCAGTTAATTCTTGTTGGCCAGAAGCAGAAGACTAGATTCACTTTTTTGTAGTGTCCAATTTGTGGCCAACTTCCTGTCAGATCTGATTAGACTGTCAGCATCTGCGCCTTGTAATAGTCAGTCAGTCCTTACGTTAGCACCAGCGTCACTCTATTGTTTCTTTCTTCTTTTTTTGTTTTTTTTTTTCAGACAGAGTCTCACTCATTCCGTTACCCAGGCTGGAGTACAGTGGTGCGATCTCAGCTCACTGCAACCTCTGCCTCCCAGGTTCAAGCAATTCTCCAGCCTCAACCTCCCGAGTAGCTGGGATTACAGGTGTGCACCACCATGTCTGCCTAACTTTTGTATTTTTAGTACAGATGGGGTTTCACCATGTTGGCCAGGCTGGTCTCGAACTCCTGACCTCAAGTGATCCACCCGCCTCAGCCTCCCAAAGTGCTGGGATTACAGGCATGAGCCACCACACCCAGCCAGTCTGTTTCTTATTATTCACTCTACTTGCATCATTATTATGTACAAAACACGGTTTATTTGCAAAAATCTTTTGAAACCACTTATCTGTTTCCTGACATGAATTTAGTGAAATACACTGATATTTAGATAACAATCTGGGCAAAGTGAGCTGTGACACAGAAGTGACTTTAAAGCAGCCAAATAGGTGAGGCTGCCTCCTCCCGCTCCTGCCCTGCAGAGCACCACCCTCCCCTCAGGACGCACCCTGGCTTCCCGTGCACTCGGCAAAGACTGATGGAGGGCCCATGACCCTCTGTGTCTTACGGGTAAAACAGAATTTCCTCCTTAATTTTGTAAACTAAGAATAACCTGAATGGTTTGTCTTTAGCATCTCCCTGGAGAGAAGCAGCACCTGCTGGTCCATAGAGGTCGGCACAGTGGGTGAGCCTGTGGAGGCAGGTGCAACAATCAGACGCGAAAGCCATTTTTATACCATGGGCTGCAACCTCCAGTTGGCCTTTTAATTCCTCTAACAAGTCACAACTAGCAGTTAAACAACACAAAATAGAATAGAAAACAGTGAAAGCTCAGTTTTCTTTCTGATTCCCATTACTTTCCCTTGTGTGCTGAGGGTTCTAGAGTAGGAAAGGAAGATGTTAAAAAAGTCGAGAGTCACCCAGGCTAGAAGAGGAGCCTTGGGAACTTTGTCATCCCTCCCGGCATTTCACAGATGGAAACCAAGGCCCAGAGAGGGGAAGGGGTTGCTCAGCCTCACACAGCACCCTAGAGGCAGCATCCATCTTTTGCTTCCTATTTTCCCTGCAGTTGGTGGCTTAGGATCCAGGCTGAGCGGGAAGCGCTGGGGAGTGGGAAGGGGGCAGAGGCATCCCCCCACCCCAGAGACAGGTGTGAGGTGTCAGATGGCGAGGCAGGAAGGGGAAAGCGGCTGTGGTGGTGTTCACGGCACAAAGCCACTATCAGCCATGGCTGCCTGCAGGCACTTGGCCAGTTACCTGTCTCACAGTGAAGTCCCTTGAAGGGCTCTGCACACACGCAGGTGTAATTCCCCACTAGGTCAACACAAGAACCTCCATTCAGGCAGGGGTCAGGGCTGCAGTCGTCCACATCTGAGGGGCAGCAGAGGTGGGGGCTTGGCTTGAGCCAGGCCACAACCACCCTGTGCCCAGCACCTGGCCACAGGCAGGAGCCCCTCTCCAATCCGAAGCCAGACCACTCACCTGTCTCGCAGGCTGCTCCGGTGTATCCAGCCTGGCACACACACACCGCAGAGCCGTTCTCCACCTGGCACTGGCCACCATGTTGACACTCTTTGGTGTCACAGGGGGATTGGGCTAGAGTGAAGAGGTGTAGACAGGACGATGGACTCCCAGTTGTGGTTACCTGAGGGGACAGAAACCCCTGGGACGTACGCTGAGCCCCACCCCCAACTGGCTTACAGGGCAGGGGGGCCTGGCAGGCAGGTTTCTGAGGGGGCAACAGGCAAGAAAGAGGCCTGGCCAGGCAGTCCTGACTGGCCACCTGAAGCTCCGTCTGAACTGGGTCTAATTCAGCAAACCTGGGATGGAGGGATGGGTGTGTATGCTGGGCAGGGGCAAATGGGGGTGCACGGAACTCCCACTCTTGGGGGACGGTCCCTCCCTAGGTGGCTCTTATTCCAAGTGGACTGTGACAAGAGCTGTTGTCAAGGATGCAGGCTGTGACTGAGCCTGGAAGGGTGTGCAGCACCCAGGGTGTAGGAGTGGCCCCTGGGGTGAGAGGCTGGGTGGGGCAGGCAATGAATGGCCTGTGCAGGAACGGCCAGGGCAAAGGGACTCCTACCCCCAGTTACTGAGTGGGAGTGAGCTAGGGGAGCCCACCCTCTGCTCTGCCTCCTCACCGGCTGCTGGCCCTCCCTGAGCCCAGAGCACCTGGCCCACACATCCCAGGTCTCTCCTTTCCCCCGGCCAGCAGAGCCAGAAGCAGAGGGGAACCAAATCCCCTGTCTTACTGACAGCTCATACCCAGAACAAACTCAGAAACAAGAGCAATAGCCAAAGTGTGTGTCCCTCCCTGGAGTCATGGGGGAAAGGTGGGGCCCTCTCCTTGCCATAGGAAGGAGACAGGAGGGCCTGACTACTCCCCCAGGAGGTGTGACAGCCCTTTGGTGGCTGATGGGACACGGTGATCCCTGTCTCCCTGACCCCAGCTCCACTAGGTGGAGGAGCACGCACACCCTTGCCTTTAGTTGTGGGCGCCCCTGCTGTTATGAGCTCTGGGGGCCAAGGTGGCTTCCAAGATCAGGGAGCCCCTGTGGGGGGTTGAGGGGGTAAGGCTTGTACTCAAGGCTTGTGCCACAGCTGCACTGAGAAAGCGAAGGCTCACGGCCCAAGGCCACACATACAACTGACATGCTGCAGACCCAAGACCTGAACCAGCCTCCTGGCACCAAGCCCCAAGTCCTCTTAGGGGACGTTACCAGGCTGTACATCACAGAGGGGCTCCTGGAGCCTGGGAGCAGCCCGTTCCTGGGAAGGAGCAGCCCGTTCCTGGGAAGGAGCAGCCCATTCCTGGGAAGCTCTGCCCAGTCACCCTTGGGGAGCCTCATCATAGGCCTGGGTCCTCCCGCAGCCAGGCCCCTGGCCAGCACCGCACAGGGAGAGCACTGAGCAAGAGGAAGGAGATCCTGCCAGCCTCCCTGGCCTTTACCAAGGGACAGAAGCCTGCAGGGCTGAGTCTGCCATGGCACCAACGCCACAGAAGCCCGACTCCCACCGGTCTCACGTTGAGGACACATGGGCAAGCAGGGCAGGAGTTTCTGGATGAAGAAAGTCTCCTTTGCATGGAGCTTGCTCCGACACTGGCTGTGGGAAGACAGTGGCAGGGGTCGGGGAGCAAGGGATAACTGGGGTCACTGTGCTGTCCCCTATGTGTGATCTGTAAACACACCGGCAAGCGCATCTCACCAGGTGGGAATTGTGCTTCACTCCTTTGGACCTTGAAGTCACATTTCCATTGCATTCCTGCAGAATTTCATTCTAATGTACTTTTAGGTGCAAAAGTCCCTTACTGCCACTCAACTATAGTTCTCTCCAATACAAATATGTGTAAACACTGGAATGAAGTACTTTAAGAAACCTCCCATGACCGTAAATAACTGATAAGAATTGTTTTTTTCTAGATTGAGATATTGATATAGTCACTATTTGAACACGTTGATCTAAACAATCTATTACATGTTTATATAAGCGATTGTCACACAGGACATGCACACCTGGCTGAGCCGGGTGGGGAGCAGCAGGTCACGGTGCTTTGATTTTAGGGGCTCCCTTTGCAAAGCTCCCTGAGCAGAGCCCTATGGTGAGATGGAGAGCAGGAATGGGGGGGTCCACCTTTCTTTACCAGGTGGGTGAAGGGCATGGGTGAGGGGCCTAAAGAGGTGCTGGTGGAAGGGCAGTAAGTAGAGGCCGACTCTGATGACAACTGCTTCGAAAGAGCTGGGTTCTGAACTGGGAGGACAAGCTAAGGTTTGGAAGCAGCAGTGAGTATGGAGAGGGACTCCAGGCCCCATCTAGGCTGTGAGAACCCCTTTCCCTGAAGGCAGGGGCAGGAGAGAAACAGCGTCCAGGAGCAGCTGGAGGGAGCAGCAGGGACCGTGTGGCTGTGCCCTTCCTGCCCCACGGCCAGCCCATCTGACCCCAGAAGCACTTCACGTTCCCCTCAAGCTGGTCCTGGGCTGAGAGGGGGTCTGACGACCCTACCACATCCCCACTGGGCTCTCATCCGGGCTCTGGTGCCTGTCTGGCCCTGATCCTGGCCTGGTTTGGGACCTGGGCACTGGCCTGTTCTGACGCCCCATCCCTGGTCCGAATGCCATGGCCTAGGAAGCCTGTGTGACTGGTCATGGCTCCTGCCCCCTACCCAGATATGGGCCTTTCCCTGGGCATTCGGGCTCCTCCACTCCTCGAGGGTGGCCTCTCTGGGCTGTCTACCTGGCAGCATGCACAGCTGCCGGACCTTCCTAGACCTCAGCCTTGTCCAGCTGTGTCTCCCGCTATCCTGTACCCGGCAGGGCCCCGGGGGCCCCGGTGGGTTCCTCTTACCTGTCTCACAGGTGGGTCCCCCAAAGCCGGCCGGGCACTGGCAGCGGAAACTGTTGATGCCGTGAGTACAGGTCCCGCCATTCTGACAGGGCTGGGAGGCACATTCGTTCACGTCTGAAACATGGGGCAGGCTGAGGCCTCAGGGGCAGGAACCCAGTTGAGGAGTTTCCTCCGAGGCCTCGGGTGGGGCTGGGGAGGGAGGAGCAAGCCCAAGATTGGCTCAGAGAGGGCAGCAGCTGCACCCGCCCATGGTGCTCACTCCAGGGGGCCATGGCCTTTGGTCCCCAGTGGTCCCCTAAGCAAGTCACCCACACCCTGGGGACAGAGACCCCTGATCTGCGCCCCTGGGGGCCCAGGGCCACTGGCGGAGCCTACAGTGCTCCTCCTGAGCCCAGCGCAGCCAGCGGGTGGTCCCGCCCTAGGCCAGTCACTCACCCAGGTGGCACCTCCGCCCCGTGAAGCCCGAGAGGCAGGAGCAGGTGTAGGAGGGGTTGCCCGTGACGCAGTCGTCGATGCACTTGCCGCCGTTGAGGCAGGGGCGCAGGGCCAGGCACACGGAGGCTGCAGACATAGGGAGGGGCTGGAGCCTCAGCCGCGGCCTCCGGACTCGGCAGGAGAGCCACTCCCATACGCATCTCCCTTCCCTCCCCTGACCCAAAAGGTCGGCCTCTGGGTGGGGTGACCGCAGCAAAGCAGCCAGGTTTCAGGTTTCACTGCAGGTCGGAGTGGGGGAGCAGAGGCGGTGCTGTTGGCGCGGCCTCCAGGGATGTGGCTTCGCGTGGGATGGACTCCCCGGAGTGACTCACACCAGCACCTCCTGTCCCCTCCATCCCTCTCAGCGCTGCCGCGGGCAGTTCTAAAAACTGGCACACTCCGCCTCCCCTCCCGGGTTCCTGGCGTAGAAAACCCGAGGCTGGCACTCAGCCGTCATGTCGGCGTTTCTGGGACAAGGCGGGCCATGCAGGGGGCGCGGCCGGGGGCTGCAGGAGGGCTGTGTCCCTCGGATGCTGGGCGGCCGCTCTGGGGCGGGGGGCGGCAGCTCCTGGGCTCCCCGCCCCTTGAGCCCGAACTCCCTAAGCTCAGATGCAAGCGGGGACCTGTTCGCGCCCCAGAGTGTGGGTAGCTCGGGCTCCTCGGGTCTCCTTCGTCGCGGCGCCACCTGTAGCCCTCAGATGGGTCTTTCCGCCCCGCGACTGCATCTTTCCTCTTCCCATGATGCGCGCGGTGCTCTCCCCACCCCGTGGCGCGCCTCTACTCCCCACCCCCCACCCCATGGCAGGCCTCCACCCCCCACCCCCCACCCTGTGACACGCCTCTACTCCACCTCCCACCCTGTGACGCGCCTTCACCCCCCCACCCCCCACCCCGT
>NW_026652276.1:923870-943784 GCF_009828535.3 Hylobates moloch
TACGCCCCACCTCCAACCCCGTGGCACACCTGCACCCCCCACCCCCCACCCCGTGGCGCGCCTGCACCCCGCCTCTGTCCCAACAGTGGTGTGCGCGCATCTGCTACCCCTGTCGTGTTCTCTGGGGACTCAGTGTTGCGGAGAAGCGGCCCCTCTCCCCTCTCAGTAGCCTAGATGCTCGCGGCTGGGAGGTGAGTCTGAGGCAGGTCCCAGCGCGAGCCTCACTGCGGCCCCAGGCTTGGCAGGGCTTGTGATGCGCAGCCCGCGGATCAGTCGCTTGCCCTCGCCCCACGTGTAAGTAGTGATTTCTGAAGGCTCCTTGGCTCCCAAGGCCGCACAGCAGCAGGGCTGGGGCTATGATCCACGGCTCTGCTGCCGCCCTGGCTATTCCCACAAACCACGTGCCCACCCCTGGGAGGGACACCCACCCCGTCCGTTTGTGCACTCTGGGCTGGAAGGACCCCTGGAACTCCCCTGTAGACGTGATGCTTGGGTTTGTCAAGCAGACACCAAATCCCACCAAGCAGCAAGCCTGCTGGCAGAAATGAGGACCTGGGTGGTAAGAGGACCTGCCTCGTGGGTGGCCCTGAGGGTCAGAGACCACATGCTGCTCCTCCCCCAGCCCAGGCAGGAGGCTGGGTGGGAATGAGGGGAGAGTAGGGACCTCATGGTCCCAGGGAGAGACATCCCTGGGCTCCTCCTCCCCTGAGGACCCAGAACTCTTTACCCCTGAAACCCGCAGTCTCCAGACGGTTCCCTCCAACCCAGAGCAGTGTGTGTGTGTGGGGTCTTCTCTAGGGGAAGCTGGGGCTCCCGGACCAGCCAGGCCTTCCTTAGTTTCACATGCCTGAGGTGGGCTGGGCTGGAGACCCAAGGGCCCCCACTCTTGCGGTCAGCATCCAGCCCCCTTCCTCTCCACCTCTCCTTTGCCATCAACCCCCTTCCTCGGCCCGCTCCCACCCCAAGCTGCTCCTCTGTCCTCTTACTTGTATGGCCGCAGCCCCCCACGCGCACCTGGGCATCATCGATTCTGAACGCCCAGCGCCCGGGCACACCCACGTTGGTGGTGGTCTCCACCTCGGCCATGTCTGCTGTGCGCGAGCCGGGGATACTGAAGTAACGCTGCCCATCGCCCGCGTTGAAGCCAGCCTGGGGGTGGGGTGGGGGCAGAGTGAGGGGGGCCAGTTCCCCAGGTCTACAGAGGTGGGGGTTACCCTGCCCCTACCATGCTCCTGCCAGGGTCAGCAACCTCCCAGCCAGGTCCTGACCTCCGCCAACCGTTCCTGGGAGCCAAGGAGAGGGTTGGCCCTGGCTCCCCGGCCCAGTCCTCGGGCAGCTCACCTCTGGGCTCTTGGGCCTCCCCTGGGGCCAGGGGCAAGTATGACCCCAAGAGAAAGCATGTGGCCAGGAAGTGAGCGGGGGTGTGCACAGCCCAAAGGCACTCTCAGGCCTGGGGAGCACTGACCCTGTGGCCATTGTCCTGTTTCATTCCCTCCACACCTGGGGTTTCCTGCTGGCTGTGGTCCCTTGGGTCACTGGCTAGGCCAGACTGCAAGGCATAAGGAGCAGAGGACATCTCTGTTGCTGCTGCAGCTGTTAAAGGGGACTGCAGAGGCAGGGCGGGGCAGGTCAGGGGGACAAAGGTGCCTTGGGCCTGAGGATGTTTCTTTGTTTTCGGGCAGTGAGAGGCCTCAGGGATGGTTGTGGATGCCTCTCGTTGGCCTCTGCACGGTACAGGGGGATCTGCCTATGGTGAGCCCCTGCCTACCTAATCAGCTCATGACAGTCCTGGCTGTGGGGAGCAGGGGTTCTGAACACAGAGCACCCACTGCACTCGCCTACCTGGGCTGCGATGCCCCCGAGGCCAGTGGCGTTGCCCCCGCTGCTGGCGTGTGTGCCTGTGGTCCACACGATGGACTCATAGTTGAAGATGGTGAAGGAGAGCTTGCCGTCTGTGATGAGCACAGTCTGGAATGTGTTGACCTGCCGGGGAGAGGGGGCTGAACAGGGTCCTGCACTCCCCTTGGCCCAGGGAAGCCCTGCCCTGTCCACCATCCTGGCACACAGTCATTGTCCACTGGGCCCCTGGCTTGCTCAATGTCTGTGTCTTCCAGCTGGACGGGCAGCCAAGGCAGGACCCTGGTGGCCTCATCCTCTGCTGTCTCCCAGCGCCTGCCACTCAGCAGAGGCCGTCCGCAACCCACAACTGTTGCTGGGGTGAGTGAAGCACCTGGGGCGGGTGCGGGGCCCACAGATGGGAGCAGACACTGTCCCCTGCCCTTAGCCAGATCCACAAAATCTCCTGTGTGAAATGAGCAAAATTGTAAAAAGGAAAAGAGGAAAGGTAAAAAGAACCAAGGAAGAGCTGTGCTGCAGCGTTGAACAGTCAGGTCTTACGGTTTTCACAGAATTCTACTGCATGGAAATATTGGCAGGCAGCGTACAGATAAGGAGCAAAGGATCGGGACTGTTTAAGAAATGATCTTGGGACAAACAGGAAACCCCTGAAAAAGAATCAGATCAGAGTCCTGCCTTTCACCACACACACAAAGAAATCCCAAATCAAATAAGGTTTTAAAGTGAAAGAAAAGTCCTAGAAGAAAATACAGGTGAATATGTGTAACTCAGGAAAGGGAAAGGACTTTTAAGTGTGATGTTTGTTCACAGCAAAAACCAAAAGGGAGAATTAAACATTTGACTGCAAAGGGCTTCTGAATACTTAAAAAAATCCGTAAGATCAAATTGAATGGCAAACAGCAATGTGAAAAACGTATTTATAATGCATACAGCAGATAAAACTATCGAGACTCTTAATTCAAGAACTACAGATCAAAAAGAAAAAGACCAAAAGTATTACAGAAAAAATGTCAGAGGGTATGAACAGACACATCACAGTAGAATACTACTGTTCCAATAATATTAGAACAAATTCAGCACCACTAGAAATTAAAGATATGTAAGTTAAAAAGTAGCACTCATTGTTTTGTCTACAGAGTTGGCAAAGTTGGAAAATGACAGCTGGGATGCAAGGAAACCAGCACTTCTTTTTTTATTATTTACTTTTTATTATACTTTAAGTTCTAGGGTACATGTGCACAACGTGCAGATTTGTTCCATATGTATACATGTGCCATGTTGGTGTGCTGCACTCATTAACCAGTCATTTACACTAGGTATATCTCCTAATGCTGTCCCTCCCCCCACCCCCACCCCCACCCCCCACCCCATGACAGGCCCCTGTGTGTGATGTTCCCCTTCCTGTGTCCAAGTGTTCTCACTCATAGGTGGGAACTGAACAACGGAAACCGGCACTTCTAAACGTGGCTCCTCTGAGTATGAATGTGTAGATTTTTTTTTTTTTTGAGATGGAATCTCCCTGTCACCCAGGCCGGAGTGCAGTGGTGTGATCTCGGCTCACTGCAACCTCTGCCTCCCAGGTTCAAGCAATTCTCCTGCCTCAGCCTCCCGAGTAGCTGGGATTACAGGCACCTGCCACCACATCCGGCTGATTTTGGTATTTTTAGGAGAGGGGAGTTCGCCATGTTGGCCAGGCTGGTCTCAAACTCCTGACCTCAGGTGATCCATCTGACTTGGCCTTCCAAAGTGCTGGGATTACAGGCGTGAGCCACCGCACCCTGCCTGAATATGTAGATTTTTGAGAGGAAAACTGGAATTCTGCAGGTGGCAATCTCCCTTCTAAACATGGGTACCAGGACAGGATCATGCATAAGGTGACTTGGGCTATGCTGTGCCCGCCTCAGGCCCCTGGTGTTGCAGCTGTCCAGTCATGGGGTGCAGGTGAGACAAATTCCCGTGCCTCTTGGTGCTGGGCTAGTTTGTAGTCACTGAGAAAGATGGGTGATCATACAGTGTACATTCCACTTATGTAAAAGTCCACATTAGAGAAACTACGTGCTCTGCTTCAGGAAGGCGAACGTAAGTGCTAACACTCGGAAAACAAACGAAGACGTGAGGGCCGTAGAATTGGGGTGGTGGCACCGTCTAGGGGACAGGGCGGACTAGAGCCAGTAAGGGCCCATGGTGGGGCTCTGGGAGCTGGAGAGGCGCCATGAGGAGATGCATGAAGCTGCTCCTGGAAGTGCCCCTGGCTGGGTTATGCTTCTGAGCACTTCCTGATGCCTGGCTAGAGTGACCCCATGGGGCAGATGCGTCCTGTCTGCTTCGTCCAGGGTTGTCTGTCCAGTGCCTAGAACACTTGCCTGTCACTTGGAAGGTGCCCTTAAAAAGTGTTTATTAGGAGGCTGAGGTGGGCAGATCACCTGAGGTCCGGAGTTCGAGACCAGCCTGGCCAATATGCGGAAACCCCCTCGCTACTAAAAATACAAAAATAAGCTGGGCGTGGTGATGCATGCCTGTAATCCTAGCTACTCAGGAGGCTGAGGCAGGAGAATCACTTGGAACCTGGGAGGTGGAGGTTGCAGTGAGCTGAGATCGTGCTATTGCACTCCAGCCTGGGCGACAGAGCAAGACTCCATCTCAAAAAAAAAAAAAAAAAAAAAAAAGTGTTTATTAAATGCATGAACAAACAGCTCTGAAAATGGTGGTTCTGCACCCAGCGCCTCTTTTCTAGGGAGTCACTGTCTGTCTTGCACAGTCATGACCCAGTGCCCAGTGCAGGCCTGGCCACAGTAGGTGCTGAGTGGGCAGCTGTCCTCGTTAGGGAGTGTCAGCCCACCAGAACTCATCGAGCCTGCGAAGTGGCTGATATTCTTCAGTCAATGTTTCTGTCATGTTTGGCATTATCGAGGAAGAGTATAAAACAGAATAACCTTCCAGTCTAACCTTTTGAGTACTGAGCCATTCCAAATGGAAATCCTTCTAACACCTGCCAACCCACATGCCTCTCTCGGACATGTGAGCTGCTGCTTTGGGGAATTTGGTGTTTCCTGGAGGCAAGTGGCTTCCAGGAGCACTGGGGAAGGTTGGGGCCGTGTCCTCTTCTGCTCTGGCTCTGTGGTTTTGACCACGTGTTCCCCTCTTGGGTATGGACCAGTGACTGCACCACACCCACATCAGCAAGAGGGGTCCCTGGTGTGGGGAGACCCTGGGCCCTAGCCACACATCCCCCCTCCCCAGGACAAGTGCCTGGACTCACAGGGGATGAGGAACTGCCTCCAAAGAAGGTCACTCGGTACCAGGTGGCAACAAAAACCCAGGTGGCGCTGAAGTCCAGGAGCTCGGGGAAGTAGCGCCTGACATCCTCCGTGGCTCGGCGCAGCGTGGCTGGGTCGGTGGCCTCCCGGTAGTACACGTCGCCTGCACGCCGGTTGTCCACATCTGCCCAGAAGGCTGCCACCACGCAGCGGTCCTTGGCAATGGGGAAGGCCACTGGGGTGAACTGAGAAACCTCCTTCAGGAAAGAGATGATGCCGTTGTTGTTCACCTGGGAGGCAGAAAGCCGGAGCGGGGATTGACTGGGGGCTGTGGGCGGGCGGGCGGGCGGGCCCAGCAGCCTCCCCAGCCCCGGCTACCAGGCATCCTCTGAGGGGAAGCCAGTCCTGGGCAGGGCATCCCCAGCGTGGCCTGATGGCCCCTGTCCCTGAGATGGACCCAGCATGACCTGCTTTACCCCCTCCTGTCATGCTGTGTGCTCAGGGCACAGGTTCTGGCCTGTGTGCAGTACCCAATGCCCTGTGGAGTGCCCAGCCCTGGTTGGCTGCTGTGGGGGGTAGGAAAGCCCCCTTTCGGGCCCTGGCCTCAGTCAGTGGGGCACTTAGGCCTGCCCAGCAGCTACTGCTCCTCAGCTGTGCTCCAGCTGGGGCCTCAGGGGGTGAGGTGGAGCCCCAGTATCTGAGCTAAGCCTGAAAGGATGAGCAGGGGTCCCACAAGGTGGGCTTAAGGGAGGGGTGCCCCCACTAGAGCGGACATGGGGATGGCCAGGGGCCAGCATGGCCGGGGAGGCTGCGGGGGCTGCAGTGGCCAAGTAGGGGAGCCTGTGCTCGGCCTCCAGGCAGGGGGGAGCCTCAAAAGGTTTCTGAGCAGCACCTCTGCAGTGAGATGCACACGCTTCAATCCTGGCCCCACACTCCATGCCACTGGCTGTGCATCCGTCAGTGACACAGTTCAGCTGCTGACCTCTCTGTGCTCTGGTTTTCTTACTTATAAGAGGGGGCTATGGCTGGAATGTTTGTGTCCCCCCAAATTCCTATGTTGAGATCCTAACTCCCAAAGAGATGGTGCTAGCAGGTGGGGCCTTTGGGAGGTGATTAGGCAATAAAGGTAGAGCCCTGGTGAATGGGATTAGTGCCCTAAGAAAAGAAGCCCCAGAGAGCTGCCTTCTGCCATGGGAGGATACACAAGAAGATACCATCTATGGCCCAGGAAGTGGGCCCTCACCAGTCACTGAGGCTGACTGACAGTGCCTTGATCTTGGACTTCCCAGCCTTGAGAGCTGTACAAAATATATTTCTGTTGCTCATGAGCCACTCAATCTAAGGCATTTTACCATAGCAGCTCGAGCTGACTAGGGCACTGGCTCTGACCTCACGGGGTGCTGGGCCCAGGTGAATGAGTTGCTGATCACAGTGGTCAGCTGTACGCTGTCATTATTTGCTACTGGGAAGAATGTGACCAGAACCGTGCTTTTAGAAAAGACCCTCTGGGCTTCCCCTTTGGGTGAAGCCTGGAATGGGTACTAAGGGGTCTCAGACTGGTAGCACCCCTGCCTTCTACACAGAGGCAAAGGAAAACCCTCTCTGGAGAAAGATGGCATCATCTTAGGCCTCAAGTTATTCCTGCAAATAATTTTACAAATACACAGTCCAGGACACAGCCAAAGATAATCAGGCACCCAAGGAAGCATGATACCACCAAGAGGAATAGACAGAAATGAGAGAAGCAGCAGGTACTGGAATTATGAGACTCAGAACATAAAATAACTAGGTTTAAAGAGATCAATGCAAACTTTAGAATTTTATCAGAATAGTCAAAACAATCTTGGAAAGGATGTACAATATTGGAGGACTTACACTTCCAGATTTCAAAACTTACTACAGATCTCCAGTAATCAGTGTGGTACTGGCATAAAGACAGATATACAGACTGATGGAATAAAACAGAACCCAGAAATAAGCCTTCGATATATAATCAAACGATTTTCACAAGGGTGCCAAGACCAGTGAGGAAAGGACAGTCTTTTTAACAAATGGTGCCGGCAAAACTGGACATCCACATATAAAAAGGATGAAGTTGGGCCCTTACCTAACACCATATACAAAAATTAACTCAATATAGAGCCAAAACCTAAACATAAGAGCTAAGACTGTAAAACTCTTAGAACAAACAACAGGGCAAAAGCTTCTTGACGCTGGATTTGGAAATGATTTCTTGGATATTACACCAAAGGCACAGGTAACAAAAGAAAAAATAGACAATTCAGACTTCATGAAAATTAAAAACTTTTGTGCATCAAAATACACTATTAACAGAGTAAAAAGGCAACCTGAAAACAAAATAACAGAAAATATTTGCAAATAATATATCTGACAAAGGATTAATACCCTGAATATAGAGAGAACTTCTAAAACTCAACAACAAAAATCCCTTGTTTCAAAAATGAGAAAGGACTTGAACAGATATTTCTCCAAAGAAGGTACACAAACGACCAGTGAGCACCTGGAAACATGTTCAACACATCACTGCTATTAAAAAAACAAACCTGGCTGGGCGCGGTGGCTCATGCCTGTAATCCCAGCACTTTGGGAGGCCAAGGTGGGTGGATCATGAGGTCAGGAGATCAAGACCATCCTGGCTAACACGGTGAAACCCTGTCTCTACTAAAAATACAAAAAATTAGCCAGGCGTGGTGGCGGGCGCCTGTAGTCCCAGCTACTTGGGAGGCTGAGGCAGGAGAATGGCATGAACCCAGGAGGCGGAGCTTGCAGTGAGCCGAGATTGGGCCACTGCACTGCAGCTTGGGCAACAGAGCGAGACTCCGTCTCAAAAAAAAAAAAAAAAAAAAAAAAACAAGAAAGCAACAAGTGTTGGTGAAGATGTGGAGAAATTGGAACCCTAGTGCACTGTTGGTGAGAATGGAAAATGGTACAACTGCTGTGAAAAACAATATGGTGGTTCCTCAAAACTAAAAACAGAATTACCATGACCCAGAAATTTTACTTCTGGGTTTATAATCAAAAGAGTCGAAAGCAGGGTCTTGAAGAGATTTGTATTTGTACACACATGTCATAGCATTATTATTCACAATAGCTAACAGCTGGCAGGAACCTGAGTATCCATTGAGGATGAATGGGTAAACAAAATGTAGCACATCCATACAATGGAATATTACTTAGCCTTAAAAAGTACGGAAATCCTGGCCAGGCACAGTGGCTCACGCCTGTAATCCCAACACTTTTGGAGACTGAGGCAGGTGGATCACCTGAGGTCAGGAGTTCAAGACCAGCCTAGCCAACATGGCAAAACTCTATCTCTACTAAAAATACAAAAATTAGCTGGGCATGGTGGCACATACCTGTAATCTCAGCTACTCAGGAGGCTGAAGCACAAGAATCACTTGAACCTGGGAGGTGGAGGTCGCAGTGAGCTGAGATCATGCCACTGCACTCCAGACTGCGTGAGAGAGTGAGACCCTGTCTTTAAAAAAAAAAAAAGGTGAGGAAATCTGTCGTAGGCTACAACATAGTTGAACCTTAAAGATACTATGCTAAGTAAAATAAGCCATACAAATACTGTATGATTCCACCTATATGAGGTACCTAGAAGAGTCAAATTCATAGAGACAGAAAGTAGAAAGATGGTTTCCAGGTGTTGAAGGAAGAGGGGAATGGGGACTTATTATTTAATGGGATTAGAGTTTCAATTTTGAAAGATGAAAATAATTCTGTGGGTGGATGGTGGTAATGATTACACAATAATGTGAATGTACTTTAATCATTGAACCATACATTTAAAAATGGCTATGACATTAAATTTTATGTTATGTGTTTTACCCCAATGAAAAAATTGAGAGAAAAACACTAGGATAAAAAAATTAATCAGGAATGTAAATTATTTAATCAAAAGACATTTTAAAGAACCAAATGAATAGGATATAAGTAACTAAATAACAGAAATTAAGAACTGGATAGATTGAAGAGTGGACTTGATGCATTAAGAAAGAATTATGAACTGGAACTAAAAGGTCAGAAGAAACTATCCAGAATGTTAAAGGAGACAAAAAGAGGGAGAATACAGAAGAAAGGATGAGACATAATGGAAAACAGTAAGATGACCAAACAAATGCACGACTTGGAGCACCAGAAGGAAAGGAGACACAAAGACAATGGTGAGAATTTTCCAGACTGATGAAAGACATGAAGCCATATGCTCAACCATCTCAGTGATTCACTAGCTAGAAAAATAAAAACAGGCCAGGCATGGTGGCTCATGCCTATAATCCCAGCACTTTGGGAGGCCGAGGCGGGTGGATCATGAGGTCAGGGATTCAAGACAAGCCTGACCAACATGATGAAACCCTGTCTCTACTAAAAATACAAAAAACTTAGCTGGGTGTGGTGGCATGCGCCTGTAATCCTAGCTACTCAGGAGGCTGAGGCAGGAGAACTGCTTGAACCCGGGAGGCGGAGGTCGCAGTGAGCCAAGATCGCGCCACTGCACTCCAGCCTGGGTGACAGAGCAAGACTTTATCTCAAAAAAAAAAAAAAAAAAAAAAGAAAAAGAAAAAAAGAAAAATAAAAACAAAGCCACATCAAGAAATGTCAGAAATGCACAAGGTCAATGACAAGGAGAAAATCTTCATTTTTTTTTTCTTCTTCTATTGCTGCTGCACAAATTATTCACAAGGAGACAATCTTCAAAAGAAAAAACAGATTACCAGTAGGGGCATTGCAAGTAGACTGACAGCTGACTTCTCATATACAACAATGAAAGCCAGAAAACAGTGGAATCATATTTTCAATGTGCTAAAAGAAAACAACTGCCAACATAAAGTCTTATATCCAGATAAAATACCCTTTACTATGGAAGGCAAAATAAAGATAATTCAGGTAAATAAATAATAAATAGCAGACCCACACTAAAAGAGATGCTAATGGATCAACTTCAAGTCAGAGGGAAACATAAGATCAGAGATGCAAGAAGGAAAGAAGGGCAAATAAAATATAAAGAAATAATATATACTGCCTTATGAAATGGTGTAAAAAATCTATAGCATTAAAACTCATTACAATAATATACATTGAGAGAGGATAAATCATGCTGAAGTGTTCCAAGGTCATTGCATTTCCCAGGAGGAGGGTAAACATATAAATGAACTTGGTAGTGAATATTAATAAGTTAAAAGTGTATATTGTATGGTGTAGGGCAGTGGTCCCCAACCTTTTTGGTAGCAGGGACCAGTTTCATAGAAGACAATTTTTCCATGGACTGGGGTAGGGGTGCAGGGATGGTTTGCAGATGAAACTGTTCCACCTCTGATCATCAGGTATTAGTCTCATAAGGAACACACAACCTAGATCCCTCGCATGCAGAGTTCATGATAGGGTTTGTGCTCCTATTAGAATCAAATGCCGCCACTGATCTTACAGGAGGCAGAGCTCAGGTGGTGCTCACTCTCCTGCTGCTTGCTGCCTGCTGTTCCAGAGGTGGAACAGTTTCATCTGCAAACCATCCCTGCACCCCTACCCCAGTACTGGTCTGCAGCCCCAGGGATTGGGGACCCCTGGTCTAGGGTAATCACCAAAAGAATAGAAACAGTGTCCATATTCTATACTGATAGAGGGGATAATATGGCATGATTGGCCAGGCATGGTGGCTCATGCCTGTAATCCCAGCACTTTGGGAGGCTGAAGCAGGTGGATCACCTGAGGTCAGGAGTTTGAGACCAGTCTGGCCAACATGATGAAACCCAGTCTCTACTAAAAATACAAAAAAATTTAGCCAGGCGTGGTGGCGGGCACCAGTAATCCCAGTTACTTGGGAGGCTGAGGCAGGAGAATTGCTTGAACCCAGGAGGCAGAGTTTGCAGTAAGCCAAGATCACACCATTGCACTCCAGCCTGGGCAACAGAGCGAGACTCTGTCTCAAAAATAAATAAAATAAAATAAAATAAAATAAAATAAAATAAGATAAAATAAAATAAGGCATGATTAAAATACTCAACATAAAACATGGCAAGAAAGGAGAGAGAAAAAAATATAAAACAGGTGGAAAAATTTTGCACAAAAAAGGTAGAAGAGTGGCTGGGTGCAGTGGCTTACACCTGTAATCCCAGCATTTTGGAGGTCGAGGCGGGTGGATCACAAGGTCAGGAGTTCAAGACCAGCCTGGCCAACATAGTGAAACCCTGTCTCCACTAAAAATACAAAAAAAACTAGCCAGGTGTAGTGGTGGGCACCTGTAGTCCCAGCTACTTGGGAGGCTGAGGCAGGAGAATTGCTTGAACCTGGGAGGTGGAGGTTGCAGTGAGCCAAGATAGCGCGCCACTGCACTCCAGCCTGGGCAACACAGCAAGACTGTCTAAAAAAAAAAAAAAAAAAAAAAAAAAGCAGTAGCATGAAATACAACTACACCAGACATGCATTGAATGAAAATGAATAAGGTTGGGCATGGTGACTCATGCCTGTAATCCCAGGACTTTGGGAGGCCCAGGCAGGCACTTGAGGTCAGGAGTTTGAGACCAGCCATGGCCAACATGGTGAAACCTCGTTTCTACTAAAAATGCAAAAAATTAGCTGAGTGTGGTGGGACATGCCCGTAGTCTCAGCTACTTAGGAGGCTGAGGCAAGAGAACTGCTTGAACCTGGGGGGTGGAGGCTGCAGCAGAGATTCCGTCACTGCACTCCAGCCTGGGCCACAGAGCAAGTCTATGTCTCAAAAAAAAAGAAAAAAAGAGAAAATAAAATAAATGTTCCAGTTTAAAGATATACTATCCAAATGCTAATCAAAAGCACGAGCTGGTATAATCATATTATTATCAAATTAAGAAGGCCATAAGGCAAAAAGCATTGCTAGAGGTAAAGAGGATCGCTTCATCATGATAAAGATATAAGAGCTCTGCATTTGTATATACCCAATAGCAAGGCCTCAGCACATATAAATGAAAAATTGACAAAAGGAAATAGTTCAACTCACAATCATGGTGGGATACTCAATGTGTCTTCTCTAGTAAAAGAGCAGGCACAGACAAAGACCATATGTCAGAATAAAGAAAATCTGAACAATGCAAATAATAAATGACCTAATAGATATCACAAATGGAACATTTTTTTTTACCGCATATTGGGCCATAAAGTAATTGCCAACAAATTTCAAATGACTGCAAAACTTACAGAGCTTGTTCTTTATCCACAGTGTAATTATACCAGAAATAATAACTTAAAAAGTAGAGGTTAAGAAATATAAATTCTCATCACCAGGAAATGGAGGCCAAAAATAAAACAGAAATATAAATAACTGTATAAAGAAATATAACAAAAATGCTATTTAGCAAAAACTTGTGAGGATGTGGAGAAAGCAGAACGTCACTGGAAATTTATAGTATTGCATGCATATTTTGGTATCTATATGTAGTATATACACATAAAATTTAGTAAACAAACTCATATATAGTAAGTAAACATACTAAACAAAGTTTAGTAAATAAAATCATATATAATAAACTCCTATGGAAGACAAGAAAAAAATAGAAAGAGCAGAAGCTAATAAAATAGAAAACAAATACTGAATAAAGAGAATCATCAACAAAGCCAAAACTTGTTTAAACTAATAAAATAGATAAATCTCTGGTGAGAGTGATCAAGTAAGAAAGAGAAGGCACAAATTGCTTAGGACTGAAAAAGAGGCTACCATTTCAGCCCCTGATGCTATCAGAGAAGGTAATCAGAGGATTTTATAAACATCTTTATAATAATACTTTCAAAAATTTTAGGTAAAATAGAAAATTTTCTTGAAAAATGCAACTTACCAAAACTGGCTTAAGAAGAAACAATGGAGGGGAGAATGTTAGCATGACAGAATAATAACTTTCTGGAAGAGGAAGGACAAAGGCCACCATAACTCATGTTAGGAGAAATGAGGAGTCTTCCAGGATCCCAGTGGAGAATGCTCTCCACAAGTGGTAAGTGTTTGCAGTGGTGTGGGGTGGGGAGAGTGAGGTTCCTCTATATCCTACCTGTTGATGAAGTTGAGTAGTGAGAGGTAGGCTGGAAACAAGGCCACCTGATTTGTCATGGCTGTTGTCATGACAAGGGTGCCAAGGCTATTCAGTGGGGGAAAGAATAGTATCTTCAACAAATGGTGCTGGTAAAACTGGATATCCCTATGAAAAGTATAAAGCTAGACCCCTACCTCACACCATATACAAAAATTAACTCAAGATGGATCAAAGACCTAATGTAAGAGCTAAAATTATAAAACTTTTAGAATAAAACAGAGGTGTAAATTTTTATGACCTTGGATTATCCCATGGTTTCTTGGATACGACACCAAAAGCACAGGCAACAAAAGAAAACATAGATGAACTGAATATTATCAGAATTAAAAACATTTGTGCTTCAAAGGACACCTTTAGGAAATGAAAAGACAACCCACAGGATGGGAGAAAGTACCTGCAAATCATAATCGGATAAGGGATATATATCTAGAAGATATAAAGTACTATTACAACTCAATAATAAAAACTTCAATAGGCATTACTGTAGAGCAGATTTAGAAGGAGCCAATAACATACAAAAAGACGCTTGACAGCATTAACCATTAGGGAGATGCAGATTGAAAACACAAGATACCACTTTTCACCTGGCAGGATGGCTATAATGAAAAAAGCAAATAATAACCAGTGTTGATGAGAAATTGGAACCCTCATACATTGCTAGTGAAATATAAAATGGTGCAGCTGCTTTGGAAATAGTCTGGCATTTCCTCAAATAATTAAACAAAGAATTAATATACACACCAGCAATTCCACTTATACTACCATATATACTCAAGAAAATGGAAACATGTCCACACAAAAATGTTTATGTAAATATTCACAGCAGCTTTATTCATAATAGCCAAAAAAGTAGAACCAATCCCAGTGTCTATCAACTAATGAATGGATACATGAAAACAAATAAAATATTATTTGGCAATAAAAAGAAATGAAGTACTGATCCATGCTACAACATGAATAAACTTTGAAAACACTATGTTAAATGAAAGAAGCAAGTCCCAAAAGACTATGACTCTATTGGTATGAAATATCCAGAACAGGCAAATCCAGGGGAGACAGAACATAGATTGTGACTGTCTGGAGCTGCAGTGGATGGGGGGCTGGGGGTGTGAGGGCTAAAGGGCATGGAGTTTCTATTCAGGGTAAGGAAAAATGTTCCAAAATGGATTGTGGTGATGGATATACAACGCTGTAAATATATGAAAAGCCACTAATTTGTATTCTTCAAAAGAGTGAACTGCATGATGTGTGAATAAACAGGGAGGGAAGGACAAAGGAAGGGAGGGGCCTCTGAGCCTGGACCCTGTCTGGATGTGGGAAGTGCAGTGGTGGGGAAGAGGAATGGGCACTGACAAGGAGCTAACAGCTGGAGGGGGCAAGCGACACTCTCTACTCTTGTGGTCCCGGACGGCTGTGCTGAGCCCCCAATTCCTATGCATGCTAAACCCCTCAGAGGTGTTCCCATAGGGAAGAAGGCACTAGAATTAAAGCAAGGGAGTTGCAGTGGGGATGCTTAAGTGAGCTTGAGGATGGAACTTGTGTGTGCACAGCTTTCACATCTGAAGGTGGAATTGCTGTTGACGTGGTGTTTCCTGCCTGTGTGTCCCCGTCCTGTGGTGTCAGGGGACTTTCAGGGACTGTGACATGCAGAGGTAAGAGGGGGTCCGTAGATGGCCTCTCCCTGCCTCTCTGTCCCTTCTGCAGAAACAGTGTGGAGTCCAAGAGATGGGAAGCCCGCTGGAGTCGAGAGGCCATTTCCCAGTCCAGCAGCAGCCCCTGCCCAGGGCAGGACCCCACTGGACCCCCTTTAAGGCAGGGTAGCTACTGGCCTGCAGCGAGCACTTCTAGAAGCAGAGTGTGACCCTTGAGGGCTTTGTGACTCACTGACCTGACACCCCCATTTTGGGGGTTGTAAACTTGATCACATAAGGGCAGCACCCAACAGGTCCTGGTGGCCTAAAGGAAATGGTATGTTCAAGAGTACCAAAGCCAAGAGCCATCTTGGATTTACAAGAAAAAATGGCAGCTACCCCTTTGGGGAAGCTCACCTTCTGGTCCAGTGCCTGAAGTGAGCCACTGACTCTGTGGGGTGCTCAAGTCACGGGGCTCCCGATGCCTGGGCCTGATTCAAGGACGGTCTGGCTAAGCTGGAGCCCAATGGCGTCCCCTGGGCAGTGGCTGTCCAGCCCCAGTGCCAACTCTGGGAGACAGCAGAAGACCAGTGAGTATTGGGGCTGGGCTGGAAGCTGCCACCCTGGCCTTAGGACTCTTAAGGACCAGAAACATTGAAGTTTTACTGAATTTTGGTTGTTGCAAATGGTGTGGGCTGCCCAAGGGCCAGCAGACTTTCTGGGAAGGGCCAGATTGCAAATGTTTCTGGCCCTGTGGACCACACGTGGTCTCTGCTGCATATTCTTTTTTGTTCTTTTTGTTTTTGCAGCCCTTTAAAAGTATTAAGAACATTCTTAGTTCACAGGTCATACACAAACAGGCCTTGGGTCGGATGTGGCCATCCATCCTTTGTGGGCCCCGGCCTGGTTTCAGAAACAGGGTTTGTGGGAGCACGGCTGAGCACACTCATTTACTTATTGTCTATGGCTGCTTTTTCGTGACAACAGCAGAGACCCTATGGCCTGAAAAGCTGAAAATAGTCACTACCTGGCCCTCTACAGAAAAAGCCTGCTGCCCCAGTCCACGGTCTGGTCTGCCACTTGCAAGACCACAGCCTGAGACACTAACACCCTCACATTTGGGGCCCGCTGGTGTGCAAACAAATCCCGGCCACTGATTTGACAGCCTGGGCCGTTCGTGTAGGTACCCACAGTAAGGGTGCTCTCTGATCGGACCGTGCTGCCTCTTGGATCCCTCTTGGGGCAGAAGTGGCCATGCAGCCATCGTCGTGGACGAGGCGATGACAGGGACCCCGTGCTGCCTGTGTGAGCTGGCGTGCATGAGTTGGCAAAAGCACCTTCCACATACCAGGCTAAAGTCTCCTGACAGAAGCTGGCCTCCCTGCCTCACTGTGGGGCATGCCTCCCCTGCCCCCAGGACCACCAGTGGCGTCTCCACTCTCCAGGTTATTGTGTTGCTGTTCCAGTCCAATAAGCCTGCCCTGGCCACACCACTGAGTGCTTTTGACTTTCTAGACAATTTGCATCTGACAGTGATGCTCCCTTTGTCTCAGGTCACTCAGCCATGGGTCACTAATCACGTATTGATGGATATTCCAGGATCCCTCCCATCCACAGCCTCCTGGTATTTTCAAGCCCTAGACCAGCCTCCTCAAAAATCAACTCCAAAGGACTCCAGCCTCTGCCTCCCTGCCTGCTTCTGGGCCACACGCCATGGGCATCTGCTCCTGGTCTACACACCATGGGCGGACAGTCTGATCCTCAACATGCTCATCCCATCCTCCAAAAGGGTTCTTCTCCGCTTGGCCGCCCTTTGGGTAATGACAGGACAAAAGGTGGGGCTTCTGCGGGGCGACACAGACCTACCTGGAAGCCTTGGGGTTTGGCTCTGACCGTTTCTGGGCCTGATAAGGCTCTTTCCCTGACAGCGGCCCCAGCCTGCCTGGTTGGTTTGCTTTCCAGGGGGCAGCCTGGCCAAAAAGGGGCCTCAGGAATTCACTCAGCTCTGGTTCAGCCACCTGGGTTCTCCTGTGGGGCTGACACAGTCCTGAGTCATGAACATGTGGGTGGTTTGGTTGACGGCACTGCTAGCTGGGTTCATCTGCGGTGGTCCGCGGGTGCCAGCCTGGGAGCAGGGCTTCTCTGTGGCTCTCACACCAGTGCTCCTGCTGGCCTTGTGCCTGCACCGCCCTGTGACAGGTCTGGGTGTGAGTTGGGGACAAACTGGGGAAAGGTGAGTGAAAGTTCCTGGGATGTGCATTCTGGCTTCCTGGTTGAGGAGGGAGAGCACCAGTCCCGGCTCCTGACCAGGGACCACCTTAGATCCCGGGAGGTGCAGGGGGCTGAGTGAACAATGAATGTTCTTTGCTCCTTAAATCCAGCACCTGGCAAGGTGCCTCATGGCCCGCTTGAATCAGGCTGCTGAGCTGGCAACCTGACCTGCGCTGGGTTCCCCATCTCCGTCCTGTGGATCCAGGTGGTATCTGCACCCAAACGTGCCCCCATGTAAGTGCATGTGTGGGCACAACCTTGCTTCCGTCTTGCTGACTTGAATTCATAGCTTCCCCGTCATCTGAGCGCCTGTGGGTTACATCGTGTATGGTGATCAAAGCTGCAAATGCGCGGTGACATGGCAAAAATGGTGAATGGCGGTTCTCAGACAGAGTGACTCGGGTTGCGTGTTACCTGGGTGGGAGTGAGCCTTGGAATGCCTCTCCAGTCGGGAAAGGGATCAAGGTACCCACCACTTTGGTTTGCCTGGGACTGAGGGGGTTCCTGGCACATGAGACTTTCAATTCCGGATAAACCAGGACGAGTTGGTTATTGCAGCGGGAGTCGCTTTTTTGGCTCACTCGTTGCCTCCGTAATTATTGACGGTGGCGTCAACAGGGCAGTCAAACTCCTTGCATGGGCCACGAGGATAACAGCCAGGCCTCAGACTGCACCCTGGCTCTCTCAGATTAGACCTACGGGGCTCTGCAGGACTCTTCGCAGCTGGCTGCGCCTGGGCCCCTGAGGGTCATGGTTGAGGTCCCGCTGTGGGATTCCTGTGGACAGCAGCCTTCACCCACTTGCCGTGGGAGGAGATCAGAAGGATTTGGTTCTGGCTGCTGGCGTGGCATATACTGGTATGAACATTTGAGTTTGGCCAAGAATGTGTGGGGCTGAGGAGGTGGCTTGGTAGGAGAGGCACTCTGCTGTGCCTCCGCACTTTTTTGCCAACTATAAGAGAATACAAGGCCCTGTCCACTCTTTGCCTGGGTCATTTCTTAGGGTTGTGTTTGTAGAGATCCACCTTGAGGGATGAACTGTCACCTTGGGGGAAAAAAACAGGCTTGCTATGGAACAGCCGCACTCCCCAGGCTCCATGTTTCTTGGCTGTGATGTAAACCCACTGTGCACAGCGTCTCCTTGGTCCCCTCCACGCCATGCTGGCAGGACTTGGACAGTAACAGAACCCAACACAAACCACTCTTGCTACTTGCTGGGCCATGAGGCTCTAACGTGAGAGTCTCATGCTTTCTGCCGGCACCCATGAACCAGTAACAGGACAACTTGGTAGTTTGTAAGAAGGGTACAATCTTGACATTTTATATAAAATGAAAAATTTTCTAGAAAAATGCAACTTGGCTGGGTGCGGTGGCTCACACCTGGAATTCCAGCACTTTGGGAGGCCAAGGTGGGTGGATCACCTGAGGTTGGGAGTTCGAGACGAGCCTGACCAACATGGAGAAACCCTGTCTCTACTAAAAATACAAAATTAGCCAGGCGTGGAGGTGCATGCCTGTAATACCAGCTACTCGGGAGGCTGAGGCAGGAGAATTGCTTGAACCCGGGAGGCAGAGGTTGCAGTGAGCCCAGATTGTGCCATTGAACTCCAGCCTGGGCAACAAGAGCAAAACCTCCGTCTCAAAAAAAAAAAAAAAAAAAAAAAAAAAAAAAGAAAGAAAAATGCAACTTATCAAATGTAAGTGGAAACAGAAAATGCAACTTTTTATATAATCATTACATTGAATGAATATTCAAAATTTTCCCAGCAAGAAACTCTAGGTCCATATAGCATCACCAGTGAGTTACACCAAACATTCAAGAAATAATTCCAGAGACACATAGACTCTTCTAGATAGACGAATCCATTTTATGAGGCTACCATAACCTGGATACTAAAATTTAACAAAGACAGTACATGAACGGACAACTCCAGGCCAATTTCACATAAAGCTGCTAAAACCTTACATGAATTATTAGCAAACTGATTCAGCAATATACAAAGAGGATAAATAATCCACCATGGGCCGGGCGCGGTGGCTCACGCCTGTAATCCCAGCACTTTGGGAGGCCGAGGCAGGAGGATCATGAGGTCAGATCGAGACCATCCTGGCTAACACGGTGAAACCCTGTCTCTACTAAAAAAATACAAAAAGAATTAGCTGGGCGAGGTGGCAGGTGCCTGTGGTCCCAGCTACTCGGGAGGCTGAGGCAGGAGAATAGCATGAACCCGGGAGGTGGAGCTTGCAGTGAGCTGAGATCGTGCCACTCACTCCAGCCTGGGCGACAGAGCGAGACTCCAAAAAAAATCCACCGTGACAGAGTTGGGCTTTTGTTAGGAACACAGCTATGCTTTACATCAGAAAACCAATTAATTTGCCATTAAATTAACTTTATTAATTTAATTTGCCATTAAATTAACTTTATTAATTTAATTTGCCATTAAATTAACTTTATTAATTTAATTTGCCATTAAATTAACTTTATTAATTTAATTTGCCATTAATTTAATTTAAATGACCAATTTAACAGATTAAAGGAGAAAATCATATTATCATCTGAAGAGGTACAGAGAAGGCATGGAATAAAAGTCAACGTCCATTTGTGATTAAAAACGCTGGGAATACGAGGAGTAGAAGGCAGCCGGCAATCTGAAGAAGGCTTCAGACACACAAGCGCACACATCGTATTCAATGCTGAACCTGGAATGCTTGCTTTCTGAGACTAGGAACAAGTCAAGGGTTCCACCAACACCACTGCTATGAGACGATTCATGGGGGGCCTCAGCCAGCACAGGCACCAACACCACTGCTATGAGACGAT